>NW_023010576.1:0-8779 GCF_902201215.1 Prunus dulcis | reverse complement strand
AAAGGAATTCATAAATGATAGATGTTAATGTGCTAGAATTTGTAAAGTTTCTTGTTTGGGTAACGGATTTAAAATACGGAATTTAACCTTTATTTGTAAAGTTATCTTTTTTTAAAACTTAATCTCTCTTGGAATTTTAGAAATGATGACTTTTAATGAGATAGAATTAAAAGGTTAAGATTTATGACCTCCAAATTCCATGTTTTTCCTCATGCAGAATTTCTAAATTTTTATGTTTTTTTAAATCCAAACACGGGAATTGATTCATGTCAATTTAGAAATTCTGACTTTTGTCAAAATCCCAAGTTTATTTCCCTCATCCAAAAGCACTATAGTGTCATTTAAAAAATTCAACATACATAAATCAAAACACTGAAATCTTCAATTGTTAGAAATTAAAATGATGGAAGTCAAAAATTCTGTTATTTTAAAATTCTATATAATTTTCAATTCATTCATTCAAAAAGAGGGTGTAAGGGTGATTTCTTCTATTTTCGACAGTAGAAAACGAAAACTCCAGTTTTCAAAGAAAGAAAAGGAAAAAACATATTTTGAATTGGAGGAGCCCCACGGGCCCACATTTGTTTTCCTCATTAATAGGGATACAAATATCCCAATCCAGAATATATCCCGTAAACCTAAACCCCACATGGAGTTTAGAGAGAATTGTTCAGCGCCCACATCAACAAACTCGTTTCTCACGGCGGTGTTCTGATGACAGAAATTCATTCTCTTTCTTTCTGCGCGCAGCCCGACCCGACCAGGCCATCATATTCAAAACTGACGACGACGTCGGTCGACTTTTTTCTCTTTGCCTTTGTGTCTGTCTAGTCTAGGGTTTCAAACAAAAAACCAACCACCACAACACTAGCCACCCAGGATGAATAATAGCAACGTCAACGGCGCTGCAAAGCAGCGAGACAAATACATCGTTGTATTTGAGAAAGACGATGAAGACATCATATGATACCAGAAGAAAAATTCTTGTCCTTCCGTAGGCCCTTCTGTAGATCCGATGGTACGTACCTTCTTCTCTTGTTTTTATTCTTATTTTTTGTTAAATTTACAAGAAACAATCCCAAATTTCTACCCTAATTTGAAACCCTAAACTAGCCCTTAAATGAGGGCCTAATCAAAAACCCCTATTTAGTCCACTGAAGATCTAACATAGCTGTAATTCTTTGTTTCTGTGTTTGGGCCTCTCAACTATTTCAAATTGTTTAGGCTGCCTTGTCACCGCAACAGTGAAATTAAACTATTTTCCATCATAAGTTATAAAGTTCCATTCTTGAGATATTTAAAGTATGATTTCTGTTGTAGTTTTTTTTTTTTAATCCAAAAAGTTTAAAAGAACCAAGCCTTGTCACCTATGAGCCTTTGCATGTTATTTGGCAGCAACATATGTGCAAGAATCTTGGCCCGCGTTCGAATCCGCTTTAAAAGAGTATGGCATTGCATGTGCACTGAATCGGTCAGAAATGGTGTTTACAAGATAAGACATCTTCATTTACTTCTGTCAGTCAGAGTTCCTATTCATCAGGTACAAATGCCTGATCTTTTGATATATATTGTTCTTATCGGTAACCTTTGAGTTATTCAACAAGTTCAAATTATCTATGATTCTTCAATGTGATTCCATACTCTTACAAGGCAACAACATGCCAATAATATGGGTTGCAAGATGACTATTTGATGGTACTTAACATGTAAATTGTTTATTTATTTATATATTTATGTTAGAATGTTTACGTCTCAATGAAAATCTCAGGTTCAATTTATCCATCCTTATAAAAACTTATGGTGGCATTTCCTTTTGCTCGAAACCTCAAAGTATTGCTTTTCTCATCGAACTGAGTTTGTCAAGCTATTTGTATTGAATTTCTGATTTGAGTGCAGAACATTTTGATTTCAGGCACTAAGGATACTGAAAGGTCCATATGACATCATCCGCACAGGGCATCATGTTAATGGGATTTGCACAAAATACAGGATCACGAGGGTGTGTATTGCTTAAATTTCCTTCCATTTTTGTTATTGCTGCAGCTCTATCTGTCAATTTTTCTGTACACAAATCTAAATGATTAAATTCTTAACATTTATGTTCGTATAAGCATTCTTACTGTAGTTCTGGTGCTGGACCTTTTAATTTTCTTATGTAACGTGGTGATTAGATTATTTGTTTGATGTTAGAAAGGTTTAGACCTTGTTAGGGTTTAGTGAAACAAGAATTTTTGTTCTTTTTTTGGTCGTACAAGAGTTGAGGTGATGATTATAGGAGGAATATGAGCCTTCTGGTGCTCTCCGCCACTCAAGATCTGTCTGTATTGCTAGCTGGGGATGTATATGCAAAATCTAAGTTTTATGCCTCTTTTATTTTTTATTTTCCCATAAATATGAAAATCTAATCTCTTTTACGGTGTGGTGTGCAGGATATATATCATAATCGGAAGAAACGTCTCATGAATATCCCCGTAAAGGTGTGTAAATTGAGTTAGATCATATTGAGTTTTTGCTGCTTTTCTTGTCTCTCTTATTTTTGAACAATGTAATTGGTATGTAGGAACTTGAAGAACTGATAGGCTGTGAAATTTATATGCGCCCAAAGGTTAGTCTTCTTTTGATGTTGTATCGTAAATTTGTTTATTCTAGTCTTCCTAGAATGAGTTTGATGTGTGTTTTGTTTTCAATGGAATAGAATGACCTGGTTGTCGTCATAGGGGGTTCAGATCAAGAATTGAAGCTAGTGAGGCAGATTGTGTCCGCCTACATTGAACGCACAATGCCTCATAGTGTTAAGGGATTGAGAGATTATCTTAAGATGTTCTTGGGTATTAAAAAGTTGAGTTTATGATGAATAATGTGTTACATTATCCAGTAGCTATATTTTCTTCCATTATTGTAAAGACAGTGAGTTAACTTATGAGTGCTGACGTCATACGGTCACACTTCTCTCATTTTGGTGGGTTGTTTGTTGTATCAAAACCATTTTCCTTTCCCTTTGGAGGATTATGAGTGATCAGAAGCCTTTACAACTTATCTTTTCTTTGTATTTCCTTTAGTTTCGTTCTGTCCTAATACTAATATTGCTTGTGTTTGTTTGTTTTTTTTTTTTTTTTAAAGCTTTGAAAAAAACTCTTTTTCGTACTTTTTTAACCTTATCACGGGTGTAACTTTATGAAAAGAAAAAAGAAATTTAGGATTAGCCAAAGAATAAGGGTGTTGCAAAACGTGACCCAATTGATTAGATATACATCCAAATAAAAGTCATGGCTTCCTCCACCAATAATATTCTGATTGATCAAATAGGGATGGATACAAACATGATATATATCTCTCTCAGTCGAGTTCGATCCCCTCCACGTACAAAAAAATAATAATAATAAGACAAGAAAAAACTCGTTTAGTTATACACCTTTTGCTTGGGTAATTAGGTAAAATTTGAGATAAAGACTACATAAAGAAATTAAAAGATAGATGACCTTGACCTTGATCACCCAAAACTCCTCCACTTCCCTCCTTAATAGGAAATAAATACAGCTTATTCATCATGTTTGGAATACCAGCCGAGCGGAATTGCTCTATATTCTTTCTTACTATGAAATGTATTCATTAATTCATGTCTCCCTCCCACTCCTAAGCCCGAAGATCCTTGTGAAGGCGAAAGAGAGATACACTTGTTGTAGCTCAAGCATATAACTCTCCGGGATTATATATTTTCTCGTATGGACGTTGTTGTTATATATTTAAGCCATAATTGCTTGCTACTTATCACGGATTTACACACGGATATTTAAATAATTTACGATTTTTAGTCTTCCTCTATATTATTTTTTTGTATTTACCTTTTGCTTTGCCATCCTAGAATGCTTGGTGTTTTAACTTTCGTCATGTTATGTGGATGCAATGTGAATTATTCGCGAAATGTCGATGAAAATCTGTTTCTTGAGCTTCAAGTTATTTTTACCAAACATGTACATACATATATTTTTAAAATGGAACAGTAATCCAAACAAAAAATACAGGACAATAAAAGGAATATGAACAAAGATTGAAACACTATAGGTGGGAATTTTAGAAGACACCAAGCTATATATGAATTTTAAGAGTAGATCAAATCCAAGGAAAGGATCCATATTCTATTTTAAAGTATCAAATTTTTGGCTAAGTTATTTATGTTATGTCTAAAGAAAAACCAGCAAAACAAAAGCATGTCATGATCAATCTAGTTGTTTGAGTGTTAATCTATCTAATTGGCAGACAATGATACTTCCAAATGGTGATATTAATTGCGCCATGAAGAGAACTTGTTAAAACTGTGTTGGTACGTACATGATTTTCAAATCCATAAACGAAAACTTGAGGTTCAAATTGATATGGTTTATATATCCTCAAGGACAAAGGTGAAATAGCCATATAGCATATTCAAAAACAGAAGAAAATATAGTGTAAGGAACCCTACCATTACAGACAATCTGAAGAAAAAGAGAAAGCATGACAGACAACTCAAGCTTACCAGAAGAAAAGCAAATATTAAACAAAATCCAGACAACTGATGGAGTTATATATATAGCAATATTCAGATCTAGAAAATAAAACAAGTGTAGGATCCCTCATCAACACACTCGTTTCTCACGGTGGCGTTGAACTCATTATCTTTCTCTCTGCGCCCACGAGCCACCCAAGATGAATAGAAACGTCAACGGCGTCGTCAAGTCTAAGTCTGTGTCTGTGTCTGATATCGCTTTAGGGGACAGAGATGATGAAGTCATCACTATAATACCAGAAGAGAAATTCTTCTCTTTCCATAGGCCCTTCTCTAGATCCGATGGTACGTACCTTCTCCTCTAGTTCTCTTTTGGTCAGAAAATGTGAGAATGTGAAGGTAAAAAGTCTCACATTGGAAAGTTGTGAAACCTAGCAAAGGCTTATAAGGAGTTGGGCTACTCTCCCCATTGCCAATTGATTTTGGGGTGGAGCCTCAACTTCCTTCATGGTATCAGAGCAGGTTGCCCATGTGTGAAAGCCCAACGGCCACACGTGCTTCACGTCAACCAAAATGTGTTGTCCACGTGTTAGATTTGAAAATTCGCCACACGTGCGGGGGCGTGTGAGAATGTGAAGGTAAAGAGCCCCATATTGGAAAATTGTGAAACCTAGCAATGGCTTATAAGGAGTTGGGCTACTCTCCCCATTGCCAATTGGTTTTGGGGTGGAACCTCAACTTCCTTCAGAAAAAAAGAAAGTGATATGCAACTGATAGGACTTGAATCCATGATCTCCACTTCTTCTTCTCTTGTTCTTGTTCATATTCTTTTTATTGTTTAATTTACAAGAAACAATCCCAAATTTCTACCCTAATTTGAACCCTAAATTACACCTTAAATGCAGGCCTAATAAAAAGTTTAAAAACCCACATGGCATCCCCATCTGTTTTACATGGATTAGGCAGTTTTACCTATTTAGTTTAGGCTGCTATATGAAATCAATGGCTTAGTCCGAGGGTACCACCACACCACACCAGTGAAATTAAACTATTTTCCATCATTCTTGAGATTTTTAAAGTATGATTATTTCTATCATAGTTATGTAAAAGAACAAAGCCTTGTCACTTATGAGTCTTTGCATGTTATTTTGCAGCAGCTGATTTGCAAGAGTCTTGGCCGCAGTTGGAATCTGCTTTAAAAGAGTATGGCATTGCATGTGCACTGGATCATGTATGTTATAATAAATGTTGTTTACAAATGTTCACTTTTGTGTATTTGATCTTTGTATAATCTACTCTAGGTTGATCAATCACTCATTTGTCCCCTTTTTTTTTCTTTATAAAAACAATGTATCTTTCGTTGCACATGTTAAATTTTTGTATTTTTAATTTTGGTTAGGATCAGTATTTCATTACATCGTCAACAACCCCGAGTACGGTAGGAGCTGCTGTTTCCAAGACAAGACATCTTCATTTACTTCTGTCAGTCAGAGTTCCTGTTCATCGGGTACAAATGTCTTATCTTTTGTTATTGTTAGAATGTTTACGTCTCAATGAAAATCTCAGTTTCAGTTTATCTATCTTTACTGATAAAAACTTATGGTGACGTTTGCTTTTGCTTGAAACCTCAAAGTATTGCTTTTCTCATCGAACTGATTTGTCAAGCTATTTGTGTTGAACTTCTGATTTGAGTGCAGAACATTTTGATTTCAGGCATTAAGAATACTGAAAGGTCCATATGACATCATCCGCACTGGGCATCATTTTGATGGGATTTGCACAAAATATAAGATCAAGAGGGTGGGTGTTGCTTAAATTTGCTTCCATTTTTGTTTGAAGTTGCAACCCTGTCTTTCAATTTTCTAAAACAAATCTAAATGATTAAACTCATAACATTTATGTTCGTATCAGCATTCTTACTGTAGTTCTGGTGCTGGACCTTTTAACTTCCAAGAATGAGTGTAATATGTGTTTTGTTTTCAATGGAATAGAATGATCTGGTTGTGGTCATAGGGGGTTCAGATCAAGGATTGAAGCTAGTGAGGCAGATTGTGTCTGGCTGCATTGTACGCACGATGCCTCTTGGTGTCACGAGATTAAGAGATTATCTTAAGGTGTTCTTGGGTGTTAAAAAGTTGAGCTTGTGATAATGATCGGAGGAAAAATTACACCACTGTTACTAATTGGTTTTCTTAATCTCGAATATACATGTTTTTTAAATTTATAAAATATTTATTAAATCGTTTGGGAATCTATTTTTCAGCCATTTTTTTTAATTTCATTATTTTCACTTGAATCGAGCTGAATATACTTTTCCTTTTTCCCCTTTTTTTGTGTGAACTTGTTTCATCAAATTCACTCTTTTCATTAGCGTTGTCAAAGTATAATATGCCTTTGAGTTGGCTTAGCGTGTACCCTTTGGTTAGTATGTTTAGGGAGGCAATCATGGGGCCATTTATATAGTCCTTCCTGACAGGACCCGCCCCGGAATTTCCCGGAAACCGGAGCGGATCCCGTCTTTGTTCCGACATCCTCCCGATGCCGGGCCCTCTAAAATAAAACTCGAGACTTTCTACCAAAAATTTGGCAGAGTCTCCCCTGTAAACTAAGCAATCCCAACAAAAATTTACTCAACCTGCAACACACAGTAGTAATAATAGTAATAATCCCAACCTTCAGCATGCTTCACAAATATACAAGTCACAAAAGTGGCCTCCGGCCTCACAAGTAAAATCTATCAGGGCGATACAGAGCATCTACTGAATTTAGATTACAAGTACAGTTGAGTAGAAGAAATTACTCAGTTCCTAACTAGAAAGATGCACAGATCGAACTTCGTACACCACTTGCACGCTTCCTGGAGCGACTACTGGAAAACAGAAAATATGTGAGTGGACAAAAACCAAATTGCAGTTAAAACAATATAATAACCCCACCATGTAAAAATAATGCTCAAGACATGCAGGTTCACAATTCAATAAATAATTACCCAAAACTTAATTCATTAAAAAATATTTCAGAAAATACCAGTTACCTCCTTTAAAAAGAATCCCCACTCTCTCAAACTTACCACTCCTTTCAAACCACTAACCTCCTTACCCACTCAACCATACATACCCGTATAAAGATACTTGTATAAATAAATATATATATATATATAAATAGCTATACGATATACTCAGCACACCACCTAGGTACCGGGAAAACAATCCAACTGGGGGATCGTTTAACTAGTCCGCAGGATTTCCAGGTGCTATCCTGCGTCTAGGGATGAGCGGTCCAACCGGGGGACGAAACTCCAAAGCTCACACACTAGAACATCCAACGCCATGTGTAGCTCCCAAATTATGTCCTACGCGCGCAGACTGGATCATCCCACATCGGAACATCCAACGCCATAGGTGATGACCCTAAACACTATACAGAGTCTTTCCATACGCCGGAACATCCAACGTTGCATATAGAAAGTGTCTCACACGCCGGAACATCCAACGCCGTGAGTGAGACGGATAACCTATTCTTCCCACACGCCGGAACATCCAACGTCCCGTGTGGAAAGTCTAATAACTGGGGAAGGTACTTACATAGTGTAATTATACAACTTCTCTCAACAACCTCTCATATTCAAGTTCTTCCACAACACACTACAACAACCCAAAATGCCAAACTCACAATATATTGCCAAAGCGCTATGCAACATCAAATTCATCTCATGAATATAATATANTATACTGCCAAACGCTATACAAACATCATATTCAACTTATGAATATAATATATTCAATAAGCCATTAAAACATTATGCAAAAATCTTTCATCAATAAAACCATGCATATGATTAAAAACAAAGTCCACTCACAAATATTCCCACGCTGCCTGACCATATGAGGGTCCTGCCTACTGAGTACGTGAGTCGAAACACCTATTTCGAGATACGAACCGTTAATTAATATAAAATTACGTCGAAGCGGAAATCACAATTTAAAAGCTTAAATCCCCAAATTCCCAATACGTGCACGTTGAAGAAGGTATCCTAAGGTCCGATTACAGGTTTAGGAATCGTTCACGATTTTACGGTTATCGCTAACCCGCAAACTTTGCATTTTTGAATCGGAACATCCGGGGTTCCGATTCATAATCCGTGAAGTCCCATACGGTCCTAGGAATTCCTAGAACAACATATTTTACTTCGAGAAAGATCTAACGGTCGAAACCTATCGAACCCGGATAACGCACAATATGCGAAAATCCGTTCGATAGTCAAACGACATACGAATTGAGATCCGCGAATTCCTA
>NW_023010575.1:0-8789 GCF_902201215.1 Prunus dulcis | reverse complement strand
ATGCCGAAATTCCAACGCCACGTGTGGGAAGCCTAGTAACTAGGGGATGGTACTTACATAATGTAATCATACATCTTTCCATATTAACCCATAATACTCAATTCCCATTTCCCCAAAATTTAACCTTCAAATTTCCACATCAAAATCCAATTCTCAATTTCATATTACTAATATCGAACTTATAAATTTCCCAATCCTTATTCCAAATATATATATATATATATACCAATTTCATGCATGTTCTTTCAATCATTGAAAATAGTGCATAAAATAACTGTCCACTCACAAGTAGTTCCACACTGCCTCACTCTGAGAGGGTCCTGCCTGCTGCGTACGAGCGGTCAGAGCACCTATTTCGAGATACGAACCCTTAATTAATATAAAATCACTTCGAAAAGGAATTCACAAATTAAATACCTATTTCTCCAAATTCCCAGTGCGTGTACGTAGGGCAAGGTATTCTAAGGTCCAAATAGGGGTTAGGAAATGCGTCTTGCAAGTTTGATCCGAAATGGAGGGTCGGATCGCTCACAATTGGACGGTTATCGCAAACCACAAACTTCAAGTTATTGAATCGGAACATCCGGGGCTCCGATTCACGATCTGTGAATTTGTACACGATTTTAGGAGTGCCAAGATTAACATATATTAATTTCAAAACAATCCAACGGTTTCAACCTATTGAACCCGAATAACACACAATAGGCATAAATCCGTTCGATAGTCAAACGACATCCGAATTGAAATCCGAGCACACCTACACGCTCGTGACAACATGAAGATTACATCAAGATAAAATGTGACCTCCCCACCCTTGCCTACGAGCCGCCACACGTGCCGGCAGCGAGTGTTTGTGTAGAGAAATTTCTGACGATGGAAAAACTCCACACCGCGATTCACCCTTCCTAACCTAGCTACTACTCGAGGCGGGAATCATTTTATTCAACTACGGGGAGGTCCAAATTGGATGGCAATTGGCCTGAATTTCACTTTGAAATTCGGCCAAAACCTAGGTGAAAAATTGACTTCCAAAACGCCACAATTGTTCCAATCCTACCCTATAGGTAGCTAGAGCATGTAAAAATGGTAAGAAACCTGTTTCACCGGGATTGGGCGGCTGTGGCCGTAGCGCAACGACGGGAAAGTTTCGATTAAACCAGTCTAAACCGTGGCCGGAATTCGGGATTTTCGGCCTGGATTTTGGGTGCGGCGTGACCGGAACATTGAGCTGGTTTGAATGTGACCGGTCTCACGTCCTGCCGTGACCGGCGCTGCGAGAATCAAAGAGAGAGTGAATTGGGGTCGGGGAGAGAGAAAGGGAAGAGGCAGAGAGAAGGATGTGAGCGCGTGAGGAGAGAGAAAGCCAATTTCAAATTTTTCTACACTCATGTTTGAAATATTTATAAGTTTGCCACTTGACTAATTTTGGTCGCCGTTTCTTCCTTACAACTCCGATTCAGGCGTACCGCGTGTCTACGGACTCATCTTAGTACGACCTACGTAACCGAACCACTCGTTGTCTCAAAATCCTTTTGGATACAAAAATGACCAAAATACCCCTACCTCAAGGGTAAATTCGTAATTTCAATTAAATAATTTAAATAGGGAATTTAATTTGGAGTCGGGATGTTACAATATTGGTCAATTTAACTGAGCTGGGATTTTTGCCACCAATCTGAGGGTGTGACGTGTACATGTTGACCCCACCTCTAACATTTGATATAGCTCAAACGATCCAATTGATCTGAGCTGCCTATTGAACCAAAAAAATCCAAATTGGCTTCCTCTAAAACCCTAGAAATTAGAGGTTGGGTTTCCACGAAAATTGAAGATGAAGACTTTAATAGTTGACAGAGGGGAAGAGTTGGATGTGGCGGCACCACGTTTCTCTACTACATTGATGCTTTTTCTAACTTACAACATCACATAAAACAGTAGTCGTGATACTACTTCTAGTTAAAGGCATAAGTTGTCTTATAAGTATTGTTGTTTTAAATTTTTAACTTTAGTTGTTTGTACAAAATTGAGGTTGTTATAAACAATACATATATCACACTCTACTTGGTTACTCTCTTAAAATATCAATCCAAATCATGTTTGTGTTGCCTAATGCACATCAACAAACATATATAAATACTTGAAATATATATTCCATAAATCACAATATTTCCAACCCCACATATGATCCATACTTGTCTATAAGTAAAATGCTAGCAAAAAAAAAAAAAGATATGTAAAATGAAGGAAGAATGCTTAGTTCAAACAAAAAGCCACTCTAGGTTATGACTTGCCAATTCTTCTCGAACCTTGTTCAATTGTGTTTGCGTGTACGTGCCCTCATGTTTAGGTCTATACTGAAATAAACAAAAAAATAGCATGTAAAATCAAAACACAAACAACAAGAATATTTAATGTATATTTGTTTCTTAAAAATTACATGTATCAATCAACTATATTTTATGCTCTACATATATGTATGCATTTGGCATGGCACTGTCCAGTTTGGTCCGGTTTTACCTTCAAACTACAATTGAATCAATTAAAGTTTAACGGTCCAGCGTGGTTCAATTTTAGCTAAAATCAAAATGAAAACTACACCAAACCAAACCATTCATAACCAATTTGGTTTGGTCGATTTAGGCATAAAACAGAACATGCTTACAAATTAACTAAACCTACTAAACAAACATATCAATATTTCATCAAATAATCCCAAAATAGAACCTGTTGCTAACAAACATCAACATTGTTTACACCATAGTGAACCGAGCAGACCCAGCATCAAAGTGACTAGCACCAAGGCAGCCACGCCTTCTCCCCTGCTGAAGGAAGACACACTTTCGAGATGCCAGACACCTGCCGAAGCTCCCAATTGCCAAACCTAATCCCCAGGACACGTGTCGCCACCACGACGACTTGCACAAAGTCCCACATTGGAACTTTGTGCAAACCTCCCACTTTCACCTCCCTATAAATAGGGAACAGTACCCAAGTAAAAAGGGTAACTATTCTCCCACTTTTACTATTTATCTGTCAGAATTACCACTTGTAACTGACTTAGGCATTGGAGAGCCTTCGGCCAGCACCACGCCAGTGTCCGAAGCTTAACAATTACTTCTACCACTTTGTCTTCTGCAGGTCTCCTACCAGCCTATTTCACCAAGGGCCTCAGCCCTCTTCCCTGCTGAAGACCCCGCATACCTCATCACTAAGTTGGGCTCAATATTGGCGGGCCATTTTGAGCATCAACAGTTTGGCGCCGTCTGTGGGAATTCGACACTTGAATCCCCTCTTTCTCTATCAGCCCAGCTGACTCCTTCACCAATCAGGCCCTGTCGCCTCTCCTTCACCCTACACTCTGCTATGCCGACCCAAGATAGCCGCGGTACCCAGCACCATACCCCCCGGGATGGTACTTCCCGAAGGAAATCTTCGGGAGATGTCACTCTTCAGGCAGAAGTGGAGCGCCACTGTGACAGTATTACTAAAATGTCGGAGAAATACGAGCATCTTCATTGCCGGAATGCTGAGCTAGAGCATGACTATCGTGCTCTAAAGCGGAACCAAGAGAGGACTCGCGCCCAGGATGCCCAACAAGACCTCACCCAGAACATTGGGCATACCCAGCTGAACCAGCCTGTACATTCCAGCCACAGTGCCCCAGCCCAATCTAGGCTCCGCAAGGGTAAACACCACCTTCATCTAGAGCTAACCCAGTCACGACTCCTTTGCGTTCCCCCACCGAAGGACCGGCCCCATGAACCAGTCAGGATCTACCAAGATTGCAGGGATCTCATCTTGGACCGTCAGCCAGGACCGATCCCTATCTCTGTCAACCTCGAGGACTCACGGGCAACACACCTAGGCCCTTCGCCAGGCCCCGTCCGCGTACCCGACGAGGAAGGTGTCGGGGATTCGGATAGTTGGGAATTCTATAATTCGGAGACCTGGCCAACTTACCACACTGAGACACTGGAAGATTGGGAACATTCCCCAACCCCTGCCGGCCCCGTCCCCAGGCCTTTGGCACCTGAAACTCTTCCTCATGCCGACCCGGCCATGAGGCTTCTCTTTGAAAAGGTCCGGCGTCTGGAGAGCGAACAACATCGCGGCCATCAACCCCTCTGGGCAAAACCACGACCGGGGCCCTTTACTGAACGTATCCTCCACTACCACCAGGAGAAAGATATCCAGCCGCTCCGCATCGCTTTCTACACTGGCACGGAGGACCCCCTCACCCACATCCACTCCTTTCAGTCTGCCCTTGGGTGCAAAGGCCTCACTGATGAAGGCATGTGCCTCCTCTTCCCTTCCACCCTCAGCCGCGCGGCCCTGAATTGGTTCTATAGACTCCACCCCTGCACCATCAACTCATTCGATAGTCTCAAGCAGACGTTCCTGGATCATTTTATGATCCAGACTGATCGCCTATACTCTGCCGACGACTTGTATATACTTCGGCAGGCTGAGGACGAACCCCTTCGGGAATATGCAGCTCGGTTCAGTCACGATTACTCCCGCTGCCCGGACATTGACGACCATACTGCCTTCGGCGCTTTTAAGAGCGGCCTTCGCGAGTCCAACTTCCGCTACATGGTTCATAGCAACAGTTGGAACACATATACAAAGCTAATGAAACAGGCAGCGATCCATGCTAAGGCTGAATACTTCAATTCCAAGCATGGCCCAGCCAACCTGGCGCGCAACACTTTCGTCGATCCTCCACCCGCTTAGCACCCGTTTCAGCCCCACCTCAGCATTCTACCCCTGCCCCGAGTACCCAGGGTACCCAACAACATAAACGGAAGGATAGCTATCAGCATCCCTTCAGCAATAACAAACGTGGCAGACTGGCAACCACCACCACTCTAGCGGAGGCAACCCTCCTAAGACTGGTGATCGAGCCCCACTTTCCTTCACACCTAGGCCCAGGTTCGAGGTTTTTACTACCCTCAACACCACCTATGAGGACGTCCTGGTGCGTGAAGCCCCTATCATCCCCAAGCCACCCCCCCCGAAGACCATCCAGCAAGCCTATGCTAAACACGGGGGTCTTCTGCTGCTTTCATCAATTCAGTGGCCATGACACCGAATCTTGTGTTGCGTTGCGCAACATAATTGAAGGGCTCATCCGGGAGGGGAAGCTGGACAACTATGTGCGCAACATACCACCCCCGCCTAACCCTCACCAACGACAGATCAACATGATCTCTACCATCAGTGGAGGTCTTACCCTGGCTGGCACCTCCAACAACTCCATCAAACATTATGTCCGCTCCACCTATGCGCACCAGGTCTTTAGCACCGAGCAGGGACGCTTGCCGAAGACCCAAAGGTCTGGCTGGGCCCCCATTACCTTCTGCGAGGAGGAGGAGCGTGGTGTTATCCTCCCCCATGATGATCCACTCATTATCCGTGCTGACATTTCTAACTTCGACGTTGGGTGTATCCTGGTGGACACCGGCAGCTCGGTCAGTGTGATGTTTGCTAACGCCTTCAATGAACTCCAGGTCCCGTCTCACCTACTCGACCGAAGCATCACACCCCTTGTGAGCTTCTCGGGTGATGTGGTCCAGCCCATTGACAGCATTCATCTCCCTATATCAATTGGGGCCGCACCCCAGCGGACGACGATCACTACCCCCTTCCTTATCATTGATTGTCCCACAGCCTACAACGTCATCCTCGGCCGCCCAGCCTTGGCCCAAATAAGGGATTTTATTTCCATGCATATACTGCTGTTGAAGTTCCCTACACCTAATGGCCCAGGCACGGTGTGCGGTGACCAACTCGACGCCCGTAGCTGCTATGCTTCAGCCGTCAAATCTACCAATCGCCAACATATGAGTGAAGCCCTCGCAGTAACCAAGGCTCCCGCCCCTCCTCAAGCTGGCACAGAACCACTTGAGGACCCAAGGAGGAGTCTATCACACAGCAGGCCGAACCTGTGAAAGGCCTGGAGCTGGCTACCCTTCATGACGACATCCCGGATCGACAAGTCCGGATCGGCACCTCCATCTCGCCAGAGCTTCGCTCTGACCTAGTCGCCTTCCTCCGCCTCAACTCCGAAGTCTTCGCATGGTCCTACAATGACATGCATGGCATATCACCAGACATCATATCTCATAGGCTTAGCGTCAATCTTGTCGTCCAACCAGTCCGACAGAAGCGTCGCGCTTATGATCCCGAGCGCTATGAGGCCATGAGGGCGGAGGTGGACCGATTGAGTAGTATCGGATTCATCAGGGAGGTTGACTATCCTACATGGCTGGCCAATTTCGTGATGGTCAGTAAACTAACAAAGGGCTGGCGCATGTGTGTCGATTACACCAACCTTAATCGAGCCTGCCCAAAGGACAACTTCCCCTACCCCGCATTGACCAGCTAGTCGACGCCACAGCGGGCCACGCCCTCCTTAGCTTCATGGATGCTTATTCAGGTTACAACCAGATCTTCATGCACCCCGAAGATCAGGTCCACACCTCTTTCATTACGGACCGAGGCCTCTACTGCTATAAGGTGATGCCCTTTGGCCTCAAGAACGCCGGGGCTACTTACCAGCAACTGGTGAACCACCTTTTCGCCCCACTGATTGGCAATACCATGGAGGTATATGTCGATGACATGCTAGTCAAGAGTCGCACAGCTGACAAACACATCCCCAACCTCTCTGCCATGATCACCATCCTGAAACAGTACAAAATGAGGCTTAACCCCACGAAATGTGCATTCGGGGTGGCTTCCGGCAAATTCCTTGGCTTCATGATCAGCCAGAGGGGTATTGAGGCCAATCCAGAAAAGATCCAGGCCATCGTAGACATGATCATACCTAAGACGGTCAAGGATATCGAAAGTCTTACAGGGCGTGTCGCAGCCCTGACCAGATTTATCTCCAATGCCACTGACCGCTGCGCCCCATTCTTTAAGGCCCTTAAGGGCACCAAGCGAAACATCACCTGGACTACTGAATGCGACACATCTTTCCGCGAGCTCAAGGGGTATATGGGCCGGGCCCCTCTATTGTCAACCACAGAGCACAGAGACATCCTCGTGATTTATCTCTCCGTCTCAGCTTCGGCTGTTAGCTCTGTGCTCATCCGATCAAAAGATAACGCGGAACACCCAGTGCATTATGTTAGTAAAGCATTGCAAGATGCCGAAGTTCGGTACCCAGACATCGAAAAATTGGCGTTCGCCCTGGTCGTCTCGGCTAGACGCCTCTGACAATATTTCCAAGCTCACACCATCCATGTCTTAACCAACCAACTTCTCCGACAAGTGTTGCAGAAACCAGAAACTTCTGGGAGGCTGGTTAAGTGGGCCATTGAACTTGGCGAGTTTGATATTCATTACAAACCCCGCCCGGCTATAAGGGGGCAGGCCGTTGCTGACTTCTTATCCCCTCCGAGCCAGGACCAAATTGCCAGCAAAAGCACTTTCGACCTAACCCAGCCCCTATGGACCTTATTTGTGGATGGCTCTTCTAATGCCCAGGGGTGTGGGGCCGGCCTCGTTCTCATCTCCCCAGACAAGGTTGCCCTCGAGTACGCCCTCCGCTTCAAATTCCAAGCCTCCAATAATGAGGCCGAATATGAAGCACTCTTAGCTGGTCTTCGACTAGCCAAAGAGATGGACGCCAAACAAATTTAGATATTCAGCGACTCAAAGCTCGTGGTCCACCAGGTCAACCAGGACTTCACTGCCAAGGATGCCTCTATTATGACTTATCTCCAGCACGCTCGGCACTTGCTGGCAACCTTCCACGCCCACTCTATAAACCAGGTGCCACTCTCTGAGAATAGCCATGCCGATGCATTAGCCAGGTTGGCATAAGCCTTGGAGCAGGGCATAGGTCGCCACATCCACATCGAATTCTTGGACCAGCCCAGCACACAAGCCCCACTCATCTGCACCATTGATCACAGCCCTACATGGATGGACCCCATCCTCCAGTTTTTGCAGAACCAAACACTACCGGCTAATTCAATCGAGGCATGACGCGTTCGCCATCGCTCTGCCCGATACCTGATCATTAACGGCTCCTTATACAAGCGGGGTTTCAGCCTTCCTTACCTCCGATGCCTGACTCCAGAGGAGGGTCACTATGTCCTCCGAGAAATCCATGAAGGCATCTGCGGTAACCACTCGGGCGCACGCTCACTGGCCCATAAGGCAATCCGCCAAGGATACTTCTGGCCATCACTCCACACTGACGCCCAGGTCTTCACCCAGAAATGCGACAAGTGTCAGAGATTTGCCAACATTCCACAACTCCCAGCAGAACCGTTGACTGCCATGGTCAGTCCTTGGCCATTTGCCCAATGGGGACTAGATCTCATTGGGCCGATGCCCGAGGGCAAGGGCCAAGTCAAATATGCAGTCGTAGCTGTAGACTACTTCACCAAGTGGGCTGAGGCCAAGGCCTTAGCCACCATAACTGCGGCTCGCATCGAATCCTTTGTGTGGCAAAGTATTGTATGTCGCTTCGGCATCCCCAACTCCATCGTCACAGACAATGGCCGGCAATTTGACAATGCCAAATTCAAACAATTTTGTTCTAACCTCAAGATTCGTCTGTGCTTCGCCTCCCCAGCCCATCCTCAGTCCAATGGCCAGGTCGAAGCCGTGAACAAAATTATCAAGAAGACCCTCAAGACAAAACTTGACAAAGCCAAGGGCTGCTGGCCAGAACTACTCCCGGAAGTACTCTGGTCCTACCGCACCACCTTCCGCACATCCACCGGTGAAACGCCGTTCTCCCTATCATTTGGAACCGAGGCCGTGGCACC
>NW_023010574.1:0-8803 GCF_902201215.1 Prunus dulcis | reverse complement strand
TGCTACTAAAGGGGTTACTTTAGAGGCCATAACATCTGTGTTGTACTTGAGAAAATATTGAACATCATCATTGTCTTCAACCCTTATCTGCTTACTGACAGATGCGGATACAGGAACTGAATACTTCAATGTGACACTATATTTCGTGGGCTCTGCATCCATGATCTTATAAATGCGTTCAACAAGTTCGGAAAACGTTACGTTCCGTGACACTATTATGCCTTTAGCCTCCCCACCTTCATAACTCTCAATGTTATCCTTCTTAACCCAACTTCCATTGTAGCATACCAAAATTCCAACTGTATCCATTTCTGCAAAAAACATAAATAATTACTACACCGATTCATAACACTAAAAAATACAAAATAGATGAATAAAAACATGCACAACAATCATTCCACTACACATATCATCTTCTAAATCCTCAAATCTTCAAAAGTTAATTGTAGCTGCTTCAACAATTAACTTTTATTCATTTTTGTTTTTTCTCTGATTTAGAAGATGATATCTGTGGGTTCCAAGTTATTAACAAACTAACATACACATACAATGGCAGAAATATGAACCCTCTAACCCTCCAAGTCTTTTGCACAAATGTAAACACCTTCAACAAAAGGATCAGGTTGTGATAGAAAGCGTATAATGTAGTACAAGCTCAATTACCAAATTCAAAACCAAAACACACAAACTATACTTCTTACCAAAACAAACCCAGAATGCCAATAAATTCCCCACATTAGCATCTAAATTGAGCCTAACACTAGCCGTATTTACAAATTTGTAGGCCAGACAAAGTTAACCTATGATTTTTCTGTGTGCTGTTATTTTCACCATTATCAAACACATTGCACTACATTATACACGCATTCAGTCAATTTTAAACAAAATTCAAGTTCACCAGACAGCTCCCACTGCAGATAATATCACAAACTATGAATTTCAACATATCACAACAAGTGCAAACTGAAAATTTAAGCTTTTATGCCCTCTGTGGTGAAAGGGGCTGAACGATTTCATAATACACATACACTACCAAACCAATATCACAACTCACATCCGTTCACAACGACACCGGAAGTCGCCACTTTCCCTTCTCTGTGGAATCGCAGCAGTCAGCTCGATCTGGAGGTCAACAATGGAGGCCGTGCCTTCCGGCTGGGCTGCGCCCAAACTAGGGTCCCAAGTTTGAGGACATCTGGGTTAGGACGATGGATGGGTTGCGAACTGGATTGCTCAGTGGGAACATGTCTCGCAACCTGGAGTTCCCCCAATTTTTGCCAACCTTCCAACACAGAGAAGAGAGAGTTGAGCTGAGTTCAGACAAGTTCCCTTTCAGAGAAGGGGTGGCAACGGGTTGATACATGTGCTTTTATATGGAGGGCAGTTTGGTCATTTCACGTTCACAAGTGATTATATCAGAACACAATTTGTAACCTGATTATTTCAGAATACCACTTGTGAAAAGTGATTATATCAGCTTATTTCCCTTGGAAAATTGTATTTGGAAAAGAAATGTGAGGAAAAAAAGCAGTCTGGTAAACTTTTATACACAAGTAATGTGTATATGTATAATGATTGAAAAGTACATGATATTGAAATATTGATTTTTATTGTAAATTCAAAGCCATCATTATATCTCTCTCTAATACTGTTAGAGCATTTACAATGGGCTTCTTAGACAAATTTTGGGGAACAACTTTAGATCTCTCTCTAAATTGAGAGTTTCTCTCTCTAAAATGGGAGCACCCTCACCCCAGTGTGAGAAAAAATTTCCTAAACAAAATTTGGTTTGTGGAATCCAAGTAAGCTCTTCAAATAAGGAAAGCGCTAGAGTTATAAAGGATAATAATCTAAAGATGAGAGGCAGATCTCTGACATTTGTAGATTTGGGGCGGAAGAGTCGGTAGGGGCAGGGACGGATCCAGGAATTTTCCTTGCAGGGGTCAACGTCTAAAAGGGTAAAAACTTTCTATACAAAATAAACCCATAAAAATGAAACGATAATTTATAATTCATAATTAATAGAAAAAACCACATTACAATTGTCCACGACGAGTTTTCATATTCTGAAAACGTCCCATTATAGTTTCATTATCAATACAAACAAACACGTCTTTCTCAATATAAACAAGAAAGCTATCACTCAACCATTGATCTCCCATTCGGTTGCGAAGTGGACCTTTGATAACATTCATAGCAGAAAATGCTCTCTCCACTGAAGCAGTTGCAACTGGTAAAGTTAAGGCTAATGTCAGAAGCAAATAGACATAATTAAATGTTCTATGCAACCCTTTCTCCACCATTTTTCTTGCAAGGGCACCAATCCCTTTCAATTGAGAAAATTCGCTTCTTGTACGCATATGATGAATATAAATCCCAAGTTGATCTTCAAGTGCCAAGAGGTCTCGGGGTGTAAATTCTTGAGGATAAAATTCAGCAAAACGAAGAAGCTTTTGTTTGTCAAAAGCTATGAATGAATCATTCGGACTCAAACATGCCAAACAAATAAGCAACTCAGTATTTACCTCACTAAAGCGATGATTTAATTCTGCAAGTTGCCACTCAATGATTTGAATGAAGATGTCCACACGATAATGATGGATTTGTGTTATTCTAGGAGCTCTGCGATGTGATCTCCACTGAGCTACATATGCATCATCCATACTTGGAACCTCAATATCATGTTTGCCACAAAAGGAAAATACTTGATCAAGCAAGGCTTCAAATCCATTATCTCTCATATCTTTAGTGTGTCCTTGCAATCTTTGACTAAAGACATTGCATTCCCAATATCTTGGTCTTTTCTTTGTAATGCTTGTGACAAATCATTTGTGGCTCCCAATAAAGATCTCATAAAAAATAGGTGAAATACAAACTCAAAAGATTGTATTTCTCTCAAAGACCTATTTGCTTCACCTATATTATCAGTGGAGCCATCCTCAATAATCAATTTAAGCACTTTCACCACAGATTTGAACATGGAAATGATACTAAGTAACGTACCATAATGTGAGTTCCAACGTGTATCACCGGCACGCTTGAGAGAAGTTTCTTGATTTAAGCCTCGCCCTGTTGGAAGATCATCATTTTCAAGAGCTTCTGTAATATTCTTCTGTAGTTGATCTCTAAGCATGTCACGTCGCCTACACGATGCTCCAACAATATTAACCAAGCTATTGCAAGATGTGAAGAAAGTTGCAACATCAGCATTTCCCTTTGCCACAGCCACAAGAGCTAATTGAAGTTGATGTGCAAAACAATGAATATAATAGGCATAAGGATTTTCTCTCAAAATCTGTGTTTTAAGACCATTGAACTCACCCTTCATATTACTAGCTCCATCATATCCTTGTCCTCTTAGCATGGAAATGCTCAATTCTTCTCTTGAAAACAATGTGTCAATAGCCTCTTTTAGTGAGTTTGATGTAGTGTCACTAACATGTTGAATGCCCACAAACCTTTCAATTACATACCCTCTTTTGTCCACATAACGAAACACCACCGCCATTTGTTCTTTGACTGATATATCACGTGATTCATCAACTAATAAGGAGAAGAAGGCACCATCCATATCCTTAATGATTTTCTTAATAGTTTCAGTTGCACAAGCATTCACAAGATCTTTTTGAATTGTTGGAGCTATGAGCTTGAGATTCCCTGGAGCATTTTCTAACACAACAGCCTTAACTTTCTCATCATGATCAGCAAGAAATTGTAAGAGTTCTACATAATTCCCCTTGTTGTTTGAAGTGTCACTCTCATCATTGCCACGAAAAGGAAGACCTTGCTTCAACAAAAATCTCACACAATCAAGAGAAGCTGTCAAGCAAATACGATAATCAATGCGAGCTTGGTCTGATTGCTTTATCAAAACTGTTTGGATGTGTTGCTTTTGATTCATAAGATCCACACAATATTGTCTAGATTGATTATGAACACTCCCAACACCTCCAACATGTTGCCTAATTTTATCTTTCTTCTTCCAATTTGTAAAACCCACCTCGGTGAAGACATCGCTACAGCCTTGACCAATTTTGAAATTGGATTTGAAGAGATAACAATAAAGGCAAAATGCAGCATCTTTACTAATACTGTACTCCAACTAGTCAAACTCATCAAACCACTTGACATTAAAGCGTCGATCATACCCTGAAAGATCGGTTTGTGGAAATGTGTGATCCTTAGGTTGACATGGACCCTTCTGTAGATATGCTCTTCGAACTTCGTCTCGAATGTTAGGATCATAATCCAACATTTGAGGTCGAAGTCCAGGGTCTGCAGGAAGATTAGCCAATACATCTTGCAACTCACTTTCTTTCGAACTACCCACCACATCTCTTGAAATACCCACATCTCTTACACTTGAACTACCCACATTATCTGAACTAGAGGTAGTTGATGAAAACTTTCTCTTAAAATATCGTTCCATAACCTGTTTGGGTAGAAATAATCAATAAAGCATACAATCTAACTAACAAATACAAATAAAATCTATTTAAAAAAAATCCCTAATTTATTCAAACAACCAAAATAAAATCACAACAACCAATAAAACAAAAATATACAAGAATCTTCAGTAATTAACAAACACAAAAACTAATCCAATATACCAAGATATAATCTAACTAAAGCATATACAATCTAATTACATAAAAAAATAACCCTAATTTATTCAAATTAACTAACCAAAATAAAACCTCAACAAAATAACTAATCAAGAGAATATCAAACATATAAGAATATTTATTAATTTGTTAAAGCATAAAGAGATTAGAAATTAGGATAACATACTTTCAAATTTGAGAGACAATGAAAAATCCACCTTTGAAATCAAATTGAATTTGGGGCTGATTTTTTTGCTTTGTTGTTGCCACCACTATGAGGTTGGTGTTGCCGCTGGCAGATGGAGATGGAGTGGTTGGATTGGATTAGTTGAAGTTGAAGGTTGGTTCAATATGATTTGGGGTTTGAACTTTGAGGATATAGGGTTTGGCAATTGAAAAAAAAGAAATGAAACTGATTTGGGAGAGAGGAGAGCATTGGGCTCTCTGTTAAACAGAGTCTGTCCCTTTTTTTTTTTAGTAGAACGACGTCGTTTTGACGTCGGGGGGAGCAAAAAAAAACAGAAGCGCTGCGCGCAAGCAGCTGGAGCAAGCAACCAAGTCTGGCCTCTTTGGGGACTTTTATCAAACACTTTGCAGGGGTCAATTTTCTCCTCTTTAATGGCAGATTTCAGAGGTTGCAGGGGTCAATTGACCACCCTTGCTCCTCTGTAGATCCGTCCCTGGGTAGGGGGAATAAATGTTGTCCAACCACTGGGCTCAAGAGGAATATTGAAGAGTGTTGGTTATCTGAAGTTGATTCTATGGGGAGTATTTCTAGTCATTTGGTATCAACGCTCAGTCTATTTTTCCCACCAAGACAACAAATACATCTTTTTTTCTTGGAGCCCACTCACAAACCAAGCTGTTCTTAGAAATTTGCTTCTCCAAACATAAAAAGCTACCAGCCCACAAACAAACACCACAAAGAAATCTCTCCTCTCTGTTTCATGTTTTAAAGGCTTATGGTACAAGCAGGGACGGATCTACAGAGGAGCAAGGGTGGTCAATTGACCCCTGCAACCTCTGAAATCTACCATTAAAGAGGAGAAAATTGACCCCTGCAAAGTGTTTGATAAAAGTCCCCAAAGAGGCCAGACTTGGTTGCTTGCTCCAGCTGCTTGCGCGCAGCGCTTCTGTTTTTTTTTGCTCCCCCCGACGTCAAAACGACGTCGTTCTACTAAAAAAAAAAAGGGACAGACTCTGTTTAACAGAGAGCCCAATGCTCTCCTCTCTCCCAAATCAGTTTCATTTCTTTTTTTTCAATTGCCAAACCCTATATCCTCAAAGTTCAAACCCCAAATCATATTGAACCAACCTTCAACTTCAACTAATCCAATCCAACCACTCCATCTCCATCTGCCAGCGGCAACACCAACCTCATAGTGGTGGCAACAACAAAGCAAAAAAATCAGCCCCAAATTCAATTTGATTTCAAAGGTGGATTTTTCATTGTCTCTCAAATTTGAAAGTATGTTATCCTAATTTCTAATCTCTTTATGCTTTAACAAATTAATAAATATTCTTATATGTTTGATATTCTCTTGATTAGTTATTTTGTTGAGGTTTTATTTTGGTTAGTTAATTTGAATAAATTAGGGTTATTTTTTTATGTAATTAGATTGTATATGCTTTAGTTAGATTATATCTTGGTATATTGGATTAGTTTTTGTGTTTGTTAATTACTGAAGATTCTTGTATATTTTTGTTTTATTGGTTGTTGTGATTTTATTTTGGTTGTTTGAATAAATTAGGGATTTTTTTTAAATAGATTTTATTTGTATTTGTTAGTTAGATTGTATGCTTTATTGATTATTTCTACCCAAACAGGTTATGGAACGATATTTTAAGAGAAAGTTTTCATCAACTACCTCTAGTTCAGATAATGTGGGTAGTTCAAGTGTAAGAGATGTGGGTATTTCAAGAGATGTGGTGGGTAGTTCGAAAGAAAGTGAGTTGCAAGATGTATTGGCTAATCTTCCTGCAGACCCTGGACTTCGACCTCAAATGTTGGATTATGATCCTAACATTCGAGACGAAGTTCGAAGAGCATATCTACAGAAGGGTCCATGTCAACCTAAGGATCACACATTTCCACAAACCGATCTTTCAGGGTATGATCGACGCTTTAATGTCAAGTGGTTTGATGAGTTTGGCTGGTTGGAGTACAGTATTAGTAAAGATGCTGCATTTTGCCTTTATTATTATCTCTTCAAATCCAATTTCAAAATTGGTCAAGGCTGTAGCGATGTCTTCACCGAGGTGGGTTTTACAAATTGGAAGAAGAAAGATAAAATTAGGCAACATGTTGGAGGTGTTGGGAGTGTTCATAATCAATCTAGACAATATTGTGTGGATCTTATGAATCAAAAGCAACACATCCAAACAGTTTTGATAAAGCAATCAGACCAAGCTCGCATTGATTATCGTATTTGCTTGACAGCTTCTCTTGATTGTGTGAGATTTTTGTTGAAGCAAGGTCTTCCTTTTCGTGGCAATGATGAGAGTGACACTTCAAACAACAAGGGGAATTATGTAGAACTCTTACAATTTCTTGCTGATCATGATGAGAAAGTTAAGGCTGTTGTGTTAGAAAATGCTCCAGGGAATCTCAAGCTCATAGCTCCAACAATTCAAAAAGATCTTGTGAATGCTTGTGCAACTGAAACTATTAAGAAAATCATTAAGGATATGGATGGTGCCTTCTTCTCCTTATTAGTTGATGAATCACGTGATATATCAGTCAAAGAACAAATGGCGGGGGTGTTTCGTTATGTGGACAAAAGAGGGTATGTAATTGAAAGGTTTGTGGGCATTCAACATGTTAGCAACACTACATCAAACTCACTAAAAGAGGCTATTGACACATTGTTTTCAAGAGAAGAATTGAACATTTCCATGCAAAGAGGACAAGGATAGGATGAAGCTAGTAATATGAAGGGTGAGTTCAATGGTCTTAAAACACAGATTTTGAGAGAAAATCCTTATGCCTATTATATTCATTGTTTTGCACATCAACTTCAATTAGCTCTTGTGGCCGTGGCAAAGGGAAATGCTGATGTTGCCATTTTCTTCACATCTTGCAATAGCTTGGTTAATATTGTTGGAACATCGTGTAGGCAACGTGATATGCTTAGAGATCAACTACAAAAGAATATTACAGAAGCTCTTAAAAATGATGATCTTCCAACAGGGCGAGGCTTAAATCAAGAAACTTCTCTCAAGCGTGCCGGTGATACACGTTGGAACTCACATTATGGTACATTACTTAGTATCATTTCCATGTTCAAATCTGTGGTGAAAGTGCTTAAATTGATTATTGAGGATGGCTCCACTGATAATATAGGTGAAGCAAATAGGTCTTTGAGAGAAATACAATCTTTTGAGTTTGTATTTCACCTATTTTTTATGAGATCTTTATTGGGAGCCACAAATGATTTGTCACAAGCATTACAAAGAAAAGACCAAGATATTGGGAATGCAATGTCTTTAGTCAAAGATTGCAAGGACACACTAAAGATATGAGAGATAATGGATTTGAAGCCTTGCTTGATCAAGTATTTTCCTTTTGTGGCAAACATGATATTGAGGTTCCAAGTATGGATGATGCATATGTAGCTCAGTGGAGATCACATCGCAGAGCTCCTAGAATAACACAAATCCATCATTATCGTGTGGACATCTTCATTCAAATCATTGAGTGGCAACTTGCAGAATTAAATCATCGCTTTAGTGAGGTAAATACTGAGTTGCTTATTTGTTTGGCATGTTTGAGTCCGAATGATTCATTCATAGCTTTTGACAAACAAAAGCTTCTTCGTTTTGCTGAATTTTATCCTCAAGAATTTACACCCCGAGACCTCTTGGCACTTGAAGATCAACTTGGGATTTATATTCATCATATGCGTACGAGAAGCGAATTTTCTCAATTGAAAGGGATTGGTGCCCTTGCAAGAAAAATGGTGGAGAAAGGGTTGCATAGAACATTTAATTATGTCTATTTGCTTCTGACATTAGCCTTAACTTTACCAGTTGCAACTGCTTCAGTGGAGAGAGCATTTTCTGCTATGAATGTTATCAAAGGTCCACTTCGCAACCGAATGGGAGATCAATGGTTAAGTGATAGCTTACTTGTTTATATTGAGAAAGACGTGTTTGTTTGTATTGGAGCAATCATTGCAGGGAAAATCCCAAAAAGATGA
>NW_023010573.1:0-8849 GCF_902201215.1 Prunus dulcis | reverse complement strand
TTGCAGGTTCAAAGTGAACTTGAGGAAGACAATAATGGCGTATCAGAAAATTTAAGGTGGCTAGCAGCTGGTCCAAACATGGCAGTGCCATTATATAGGAGCTATCTTATTAAAGGTATTAAATTCAATATCAAGGCACAAGATGATGTGCGGACAACTCAAAATAGTGGAGTTTATTTACTTGCACAAACCATGCAAGTTGTTAGTGCCAAGGATAAAAACCCAATTCTCTCAAATATGGGTTTCTATGGTGTCATTCAAGAAATTTGGGACCTTGACTACCAAAAGTTTACAATCCCAGCCTTTAGGTGTGATTGGATAGATAGTTCTGGTCTTGTAGTCGACGAACTTGGATTTACCCTTGTAGATTTGAGTAAAATTGGACATAGGAATGACCAATTTGTTTTGGCTTCTCAAGTCAAACAAATATTTTTTGTTGACGACCCGATGCATCGTGGTTGGTCGGTAGTTTTATCAATGCCTAATAGAGAATATAATGATGTTATTGGTGATGAAGTCTTAGGTGATGTGATAATTGAGTGTGAGCCATTTACTAGAGGGATGCCAAATGTTGACACATTTGATGAACTGGTGGGTGAGTTAGGTGGTCAAAATATTCGAGATGGGTGTGAAGATATATGGATTGAATGATGCTTATGTAATTGGCAGTGTATGACATTCATTTTATAATATATTGTAATGTGATTTCTTCACTTTCATTATACAGGTTTTGGCCACAAAACAATCAGTGCAAAAAATACTGGATCCAGATTACATCATTATATTCTGCATAAAAAACGACGTCTGTTCAAATAAAACACGACGTTATGGTTAACCATTTATTCAGCATATTTACCGACGTCTTAAAGCAACGTAACAATGAAGAACCACGACGCTATTGTGAAGCAATTATCCAGGATATCACGTCGGGGAAGGATTAAGAACCGCCATGTAATCCAAAATAACACGACTCCAATCCCATAATACCGACGTCTAAAAATGAGATTAAATATCTGAACATTAATTTAGAACCGATGTGGTTTATTAAATGCGTCGTAAATATTGACGTTGTTTAGAAGTTCAACGTCGTCTACATTAATAAGTACGTCGTGAGTACTGAATACATATAAATAAAACGTCGACTATATAAATGCCACCGACGTTGTTTCGCATTTCAACGTCAACAACATAAATACATACGTCGTAAATAATGACACTGACAGCTATATCTACGTCATCTTTTTTAGAAAAATCGAAGTGGAAAACTTATTTCACGACGGTCGTTTGTAAATAAGAGACGTAGTAGTTTTCAATAACGTCGTCTTCTCATGTATTTAAAGACGTAGTAGTTTTCAATAAGAGACAGAGTAGTTTTCAATAACGTCGTGAAAATTATATTTAACGGCGTAATGTTTTAAATATCGTCGTTGTATGCCTATCTTGCGGCCTTTTTCTTCTAATATGTCATATTTTTCCTTTTTAACGACGGTGATTTGTTTGTGTTGGTCGTCTATTCTCATCCTCGACTATTTTTTAAAACTTATGCAGACTAAACACGTCTGTTTTTATTTGTTTTCGACGTTGTTTTATTTAACAACGTCTAATTTATCGTCGTTGTTGTTTCTGAAAATAGGACGTATAAATTTTGTAATACGACTCTCATATATTCGTAACCGACGTTGTTTGTTTTTTTCAACGCCTAATATATAAATACATACGTCGTAAACAATGACACTGACAACTATTTCCACGTCATGTTTTATAGAAAAATCGAAGTGGAAAATGTATTATACGACGGCTGTTTTTATATATGCGACGTAGTAGGAATCAATAACGTCGTCTTCTAATTTTCTTAAAGGCGTCATATTTTTTGTTGTCGTGAAAATTATATTTAACGGCGTATTATTTTAATTTGCGTCGTTGTATGTCTATTTTGCGGCCTTGTTCTGTTAATATGTGTCATATTTTTCCTTTCTAACGACGGTTTTTTTAGAGAGTTTGTCGTCTATTCTCATCCCCGACTGCTTTTTTCGTTCTTTTTGTAGAATAAAGACGTCGTTTTTTATTTGTTGATGACGTTGTATATTTTAACAACGACGGTGATTTAGCGTCGTGGTTTATGAGGGAAAAGATGACGGTGGATTCCACGACCACTGAAAATCTTAATACACGACGGTGATTTACCGTCGTCTTTTTGCTTTTTTGTAGTAGTGCATCAAAAGGGGCAATGTATACCACCTCATGCATTGAATCAAAATAAGGCGAACTCCCAAAAACTGTCAATACGTATGGACTCGATAAAGATCACTACTACATTTTAGTATTTGCGCGACGAAATTAATTTCGTCGCGCAAACTAACATGTAGTCACAGAAATAAAAGCACGACAGAAAGATCGTCGCGCGTAATCTGTCGCGCAAAGGTCGTGAAGAAATATGAGATAAATAATCTGAACATTAATTAGGAACCGACGTGGTTTAATAAATGCGTCGTAAATAATGACGTTGTTTAGAAGTTCAACGTCGTCTACATTAATAAGTACGTCGTGAGTAATGAATACATATAAATACAACGTCCACTATATAAATTACACCGACGTTGTTTCGCATTTCAACGTCAACTACATAAATACATACGTCGTAAATAATGAAACTGACAACTATATCCACGTCATCTTTTTTAGAAAAATCGAAGTGGAAAACTTATTTCACGACGGTCTTTTGTAAATAAGAGACGGAGTATTTTTCATTAACGTCGTCTTCTCATGTATTTAAAGATGTCATATTTTTTCTTGTCGTGAAAATTATATTTAACGGCGTATTGTTTTAGTTATCGTCGTTGTATGTCTATATTTCGGCCTTGTTCTTCTAATATGTGTCATATTTTTCCTTTTTAACGACGGTGATTTGTTTTTGTTGGTCGTCTATTCTCATCCTCGACTATTTTTTAAAACTTATGAAGACTAAAACGTCTGTTTTTATTTGTTTTCGACGTTGTTTTATTTAACAACGTCTAATATTTATAGTCGTTGTTTGTTTCTGAAAATAGGACGTAAAAATTTTGTAATACGACTCTCATATATTATTAACCGACGTTGTTTGTTATTTCAACGTCTAGTCTATAAATACATACGTCGTAAATAATGACACTGACAACTATTTCCACGTCATCTTTTATAGAAAAATCGAAGTGGAAAATGTATTATACGACGACTGTTTTTATATAGTCGACGTAGTAGGAATCAATAACGTCGTCTTCTAATGTTCTTAAAGACGTCATTTTTTTGTTATCGTGAAAATTATATTGAACGGCGTCTTCTTTTAAGTTTCGTCGTTGTATGTCTATCTTGCGGCCTTGTTCTGTTAATATGTGTCATATTTTTCCTTTTTAACGACGGTTTTTTTAGATAGTTGGTCGTCTATTCTCATCCCGACTTCTTTTTTCGTTCTTTTTGCAGTACAAAGACGTCGTTTTGTGTTTGTTGATGACGTTGTATATTTTAACAATGACGGTGATTTAGCGTCGTGGTTTATGAGGGAAAAGATGACGGTGGATTCCACGACCACTGAAAATCTTAATACACGACGGTGATTTACCGTCGTCTTTTTCCTTTTTTGTAGTAGTGTTCGTCAAGGTCCTCCAAGTTATAGTTCGTTTGCAATAAGTTAATTACATACATTTAAATAATATAAAAACTACGTTTGAAAGAAAAAGAATGAAAAGGCCTACATACCGACAACTGGCCGCGAACCGCAGTCTTGGTCTTGTCAGGCATCACCTTCCAAGACTTCCATTGCATCGGGCAATAGCTCCGAATGACATGACCAATGTCGTGGGCCAAGGAGCTATGCAACTCAACCGTCGGTGCAGCCCGATGTCGCTCGTCGTATCCGATGTTGATACGACTGTTGGTCACCCGGGTGACCTTCACTGTCTTCAATTGCCGACACGGCCCTCGGGTGTTTTTCTTTGCTGCAAAGAAAGATGACATGAATGTTAAATAAAAAACAAATTTAACAATCAAATACACACAACAAAAATTAAAAAACAACAAGAAAAAATAAAAAATAAAATTAACTGGATAAAAAGGAAAGCTATACTTGGCTGTGACCCCGACGCATCCGTGGATGTGGTGTCGGTGGCGCTGGCGGGCCGATGACGCCGCCTGGCGCTAACAGGCTGCGCCACTGATGACGCTGATGAGGCAGGCGCCTGGGACCCCGCATGTCCAACTGCCAAGTGCTCCATCAGTGCTGGCGCAGTGGCAGCAGATGCTAGAGCAGTGGCAGCAGATGTCGGCTGAGTCGGGGGCTCCGAACTCTGCCTGGTCGTCACCGCCCTACGACGTCTAATCAGGTTTGACATCTGCACAATTTCATAAATACAGAAACGTATTAATAAAATATACGAATATCCGGGACCTAGGGTTTGCGAGTTCGGAGTATCCGGGACTCCGATCCCCGATCCGTCGAATCCTAGACGATCTAAGAAATACAACCTACACCATACGTGAGTTTGAGTTCGATCCAACGGTCCGAACATAACAACCCCGGAAATCGCACAATAGGCAAAATCCGTTCGAGACGCAAATGGCAACCAAATTCCAATCCGAAAACACCTATGCGCTCGTGACAACAAAAGGATTGCACTGGGACCTAATTCAGCCTGCTACAGTACCCCACGCGCCGCCCCAAAGCGATACCAATCGTCGAAAAATTCGTAAAACAAAGGGCCAAGGTTCCTACCCTAGGTTGAAAACATCATCTGGGGCCACTTTTGTTCTCGGACATAGCCCGAAAAATGGCCGGAAGTGGCCGGAATTGAAATTCAAAATCCGGCCAAAACTTAGGGTTTCAAATTAAGCAGCCTAGAGCGACAATCCAACAAATCCTACCCAACCATCAGCTAAAGCATGAAAATTAGGACAGAAACCATACCTCAAGTGTCGGAATTGGTTGCCGGGGGAGGGAGAATCACGGCGGAGCCGATTCGGTGAAAACCGAAGAAATCGCGGCGGCTGGCTCGACGGTGACGGCGGGGGAGCTCCGGGGCACCAGCAATGTGGCGGGCGCGGTCCAAATCCACCGAGGTAGGAGGCAGCGGCGGCGGCGGGAGAGAGACAGCGGCGTTTAAGATTTCTGAAATCTGGGGAAAAAGGAGGCCATCGCGTGGTTTCTGAAATTTTATTCGTTTTTGCGCGACGAATGAATAATAACGTCGCGCAAGAAATTTTAAAAGGGTATTGCGTGACGAAAAATATGTTTATTCCGTCGCGCAATGTTGGCAGTCCGCCCAAATTTGGGAATTAGGGTTTAGCGGGCGATCTTGAAATCTTGCGCGACACATTGATAAACAATACGTCGCGCATGAAATTTTAAATGGGTATTGCGCGACGAAAAATACGTTAATTCCTTCGTCGCGCAATGCTGGCAGTCCGCCCAAATTTGGGATTTAGGGTTTAGCGGGCGATATTGAAACCTTGCGCGACGCATGGACAGTGACTTCGTCGCGCAATGTTGGCAGTCCGCCCAAATTTGGGATTTAGGGTTTAGCGGGCGATATTGAAACCTTGCGCGACACATGGACAGTGACTTCGTCGCGCAAGGTTGGCAGCCGCCCAAATTTGGGATTTCGTTTTTCGCGGGCGACATTGAAACCTTGCGCGACGAAAACACACAGCGTCGCACAAAACCACGCAAAAAAAATTTTCACCAAGTGTCCAAGGAGGAAGAGCGGGGGTGGAATTTGTGGCTGATATTGCGCGACGAGGTCAGTTATCGTCGCGCAATGTCCTTAAAAACTCGCAATCCAAATGTTTGGAAAAACCATCAAAGTGGCTACGATTGCGCGACCAACAGGTACAGCGTCGCGCAAAAACACCAAAAAAAATTTCACTAAGTATCCAGACGGTGGAAGGGCGGGGGTGAAAGTTCTGGTGATATGGCGCGACGAAGGCACAGTTATTGTCGCTCAATGTCCTTAAAAACTCGCAATCCAAATGTATGGAAAAACCGTCCCAAGAGAAAGGCTGGCTGTGATTGCGCGATGAAGAGGTACAGCGTCGCGCAAAAACACCCAAAATATTTTCACTAAGTGTCCAGAGGGAGGAAGTGTGGAAGGTGAAAGTTCTGGTGATATGGCGCGACGAACCAGACGTTTTTCGTCACGCAATCCCTTCCTGGGCAAGCTTTGTGCGACCAAAAACTTGTTTTCGTCGCGCAAACCCTGTACCCTAAACCCTCAACCCTAAACCACAGAAACCCTAAACCCGAAACTAGTTTTCATGATCCAACCGGTAAACTTGTTTTTTTACGAGATCGTATATGCCGAAAATCGAAACAAACAAACATTAAGAGATCAAGTAACAGGACGAAACTTTTCGACGGTTGTAAATGAAAAGTCATGATTTAACGGTTATTTTAGCTCTGATTTGTAAGATTTTTTACTCCTACTTTTCTTTCCCCTATATGAATACAATTAGTGAATTTGATCATCAATTTCAGATGTTTACACTAGGGTGATACGACAAAATGTTATGTTATATTTAACGAAAGTATAAGTAAACGATTCATTGTTTGTGAATATATGATTGGTATGGCAAACGCATTCTACGAAAGTAGTTTCAGCAATCGAACCGTCAAACTTGTTTATTTGTTCTTCGAGATCTTAGACCCCAAAAATCGAAAAAAAAAAAACATTCGGAGATCAAGTAACGGGACAAAACTTTTGAACGGTTATAAATGAAAACTCATGATTTAACCGTTATTTTAATTCTGATTTTTAAGAATTTTTACACCTACACTCCATGACCCTATATGAATACAATGAACTAACTCGATCGTCAATTTCAAATATATATGTGTAGATATAATATATGTTGTAAAATCATATACATATTTGCGCGACGTAGAAATGTTTTANCCCCTTTAATTCAAATTATGTATGCTTTGTTTTTTTTGGAAAGGTTTTGTATTCATCATTTTTTATGCTTTGTATTTTTTGGAAAGGCTTTGTATTTCTTCATCAAAACCAAACTAAATTGATAATTAAGATTTGAATCGACCGAATTTATCGGTTTGACTAGATTGATAGCACTAATCATGAACCAAAGTGAAGAAAAATAAGTAGCACACAGCTAATATTGGAGAAATAACTTAAATTTTCTGTTTAAACATGAAGAAATAACTATATCTCAAAAGAAAAAAATAATAATTGAAGAGTTAAAGACATGAATAAATAAATAAATAAAAACCAATCAACAAGCATGGGGTCGTAATAAGTACTGACTAAAGTATTGACTAAAGAATTGACATTCCAATGAAGTTTGTGATGAAATATGGAGAATGAATACACAACTACATATGGACAACTACATATATTCAAAGATTTGTATTACACAAAATGAATACACTAACATAATAAATTTACAAATAAATTCATTATTCATCATCTGAACTATAATAACTTTCGTTATCGTCGCTATCATCACTCTCGGTCTCCCAATCTTCTTCCTCCTCCTCCTCGATAACTGCATCATCGGCGTTGCTAGGGCCCACTGCAACATCGTATCGGGGAAGATCACCGAGGTCAATTGTAATTGACTGAATCGGTATTTCGGCTGAAGACACTCCTTCTATTTGAAACGGTTCTTGTATAACATTTGTATCTCGAAGTGTTTCCGCATCATTTTCCATTGAAGATTCTAAACGTTGGTCAGCCACATTGTCGGCGTCGTTGTCACTTGGGTCTAGTTCTGGTATATCATACACGTTCCTATGATCCATCTTCTGCACAACTTTCCACCCGTTCCCGGCTTTAGGGTCATCTAGATACACAATTTGGGGCGCCATGTTTGCCAAAATGTACGGGTCGTCATCATACCAAGTTCTGTTAATGTTCACAGACAGTACTCCATGGTCGATTTTAACACTTGCCGCCCTATTTGGGTTGGTATCGAACCATCGACACTTAAACATGATGACTTGGTATCGATCTTTGTAAAGCAATTGCACGACAGTTGTCAGTTTGCCATAAAAATCAATGTCCNGCGCCATGTTTGCCAAAATGTACGGGTCGTCATCATACCAAGTTCTGTTAATGTTCACAGACAGTACTCCATGGTCGATTTTAACACTTCCCGCCCTATTTGGGTTGGTATCGAACCATCGACACTTAAACATGATGACTTGGTATCGATCTTTGTAAAACAATTGCACGACAGTTGTCAGTTTGCCATAGAAATCAATGTCCGTACTTTCGCCTCCACCTGGGACATGGACACCGCAGTTTTGCGTACACAACTTGTCATCTCGTGCGGCCCCAAAAATTTGACGCCGTTAACATTACAACCCGAGAACAATTCAGTGCGAATTGGGCCGAACGCCAAGTTATATAACTCATCACTGTAAGTGGGGGAATTCGATGATTTCAATTTATTCACCTAATAGTATACAAAACCATTGACATGTTAGTCTGACAAAATTAAATACTACAATTTATATTTGTCAATTACAAAACACTTATAACTTACAGAATCCAAAAACCATTGTGGAAATAATTCGCGGTGTTTCCGGGCAACCAAATGTGATGGATGTTCTCGCTTCATCATCTGTTCATGCTCATCTAAGTAGGCCATTATCTCATCACAATTGTTCAGTACGAACCAATGCGCTACCTCCATGTCATTTCTAGAAAATGACTCTCCTCGTCCAGGATCTCCAAATGGTCGTGCGCTTTGGGCAAAAACAGAAAGTTTTTCATTTCTCATACCTCCGTCATTATTGCGTTGAGGGCGATTGAAAACCGTCTCCACATCTTTTAAATACATTCCACAGAAAGTAAGCGACTCAT
>NW_023010572.1:0-8876 GCF_902201215.1 Prunus dulcis | reverse complement strand
AATTTTGGGATAAATCAAAAATACAAGGGAGGTCCTGCCGAATTTTCGGCAGAAATCTAAGGAAATTTAAAGAGAAATTAAAGTCAGAAGGGTAAGAAGGTCATTTGTGCCCGACATTTGTCAGGTGTCGGACACGCACAGGACTTGGCTCGAATTCCAAAGTGGAAATTGGGTCGGGTCCTGTCAATTTGGTATCAGAGCATAGGTTTTACTTCCTGTAGACTTCGCACTTTGTGCATCCTCGTTCTCTTCTCAAGTTGGGCCCAAATGGTGGTGGTATCAGTAGGAGAATCAGATAGTTTTCTAAGAGGTTTGTAAAGAGCCGTATCTATCGTACCTAGTAGGCAGGGAAATCCTAACACTCAGTAGACCTTGGAGAAATTAGCCCAAGCTATAGTCAGCCAGAGATCCATCCGTGAGATGGGTGGATCAAGTAAACAGGAGTAAGAGCTATCCATTGGAATAATAATGGTATCTAGCAGTAAACAAGGATTGAGTTGAAGGAGTATAGCAGGTCATAGGAAATCCTGGTTGTTTCATAGGAGAATAAAGTTTTGGGTAGGATGTGATTAAGAAGTGATGTTAAACTCCTTTGACCCGTACGAAGTAAACATTTTGGGAACAGAATATGATAGTCAACCTTATTCATGAGTCTACAGAAGGTGTGAACACAGGAGTTTTGCAGCAGGTTAGAGGATAACGGTTGAAACCGAATACAAGAAAAAGGTTTCACGTACTATTTCTAGTAATAAACAATGGGAAGTAAGAGGTAGTATCTGGTCATGATAAAGTTAAAAAGCCTCCATCCCAGGTATTGTAATTAGTTGGTGGTGATGTCTGTCCCAGTCAGATAAGGGGCAGACTATGGGGTGCACTCTGTACACAGTATTGGGAAGGAGATAATCTTACTCAAGAAGAGATCAAGAGAGATACTACAGTGGTGATTACAGTTTTCCAACATCAAACGGCCGCAGGCTTGGAGGCCATCGAATTGGAGCTAGTGGTAGTAGAGAAACCAGCTAGGATGGTAATATTGCAAATGGTTTTAAGGCTGGTGTAGCCAAAAGTATGGAGAGACATAATGAACTACAGTTTCAGAATGAGTTAAGTAAAAAAAATGCTGGTTTGAGGATATGCCTTAAGTGACAATTATTGGATTTCCTTGAATTAGATGTTTCCAATAGATGACATAGTATGGAGCACCCAAGTACGAAGAAAGAATGCTAAGTAAGGTTTATCGAAATCTGGAAGTGTTGTAATCCAGGATTGACAAGGAGTTAGGCATATATTGGAAGAAGGATTTTCAAATAAGTATTCTCGATAATTATCACCTGAGGAAGGTGAAATGAGATTTAAGGAAGTCAGGGAGCCAAATCCTAGCTAGATTGGACCCAATAAGATTACAGAACGTGTAGAAAATAAGCAGTCCAGATTTTTTGAAGAGAAAGTAATTAGCTTTCAGTGAGATGTGCAGTGTAGTAACCCGAGTAGCCAATGCAGGAGCAGTTCTTCTCCCCTCCTGGAAGGACAGAGATGCAAATTTCGAGGACGAAATTTTATAAGGGGGGTAGATTGTAAGAACCCAAAACAAAATATCAAAAAGAAAGAAAATATCTAAAAATGTAAGGAAAATATCTTTTAGCGAAATGACCAAATTGCCCTCGCATATTTTAATGGGGGAAAATTTGACTTTTTAATCGGAAAAGAATTTGGGAATTTCGCCTACGCCATTGCGTAGAGCGCGGCGAAAGGAGTTCGTAGACACGGAGTAGACCCGAATCGGAGCCGTAACGAGGAAGTTATGGTCTTAAAAACGCGAGGGGCAAAATGGTAATTTGGTCAAAAAGTCAGATATTTATATCACTCTCTCTCCTCTCCCCCGTCAGCTCTCTCTCTCCTCCCGCAGCTGCCCTCGCCCGCGCCCTTCCTCCCTTCCCGACGTCGCACCGGCCGCCTCGCTTGGAGTTGATCTCCGAGACCGGTGCCAAACAAACCAGCACACGACGGCCGACGTTTCCTTACCCACCTCCACCGCTGCCGTGGTCGGAATCGGCCGGAATCTGCCATGGAAGTCGACGGTTCGTCCGAATGCCATCCGAACTTCCAACCGCTCGATCTCCTCCGTTTCTCAACCAAATCAGTCGAGTGAGGTATCAGGAGCCCGACAGAATTTTAAAAGGAGACCTCCGAGGGATCGAAGTAGCTCGGACCATCTGCCGTAGAAGTACGCGGGATCCACCACCGGGCCAATCATAGTTTCTGCGCCAAGGTAAAGTTTTGCAGAAGATCCTTGCAACCTTGAAAACCCTAGAAAATGCTCTGATATCATGTTGAACATAAGGAATTGAGGTTGGAATCTGTTTGTTGACTTAGTCTGGCTGTTGGTAGGGTTTCTGAGATTATTTGACAGGTGAAAATTTTGGGATAAATCAAAAATACAGGGGAGGTTCTGCCGAATTTTCGGCAGAAATCTAAGGAAATTTAAAGAGAAATTGAAGTCAGAAGGGTAAGAAGGTCATTTGTGCCCGACATTTGTCAGGTATCGGACACGCACAGGACTTGGCTCGAATTCCAAAGTGGAAATTGGGTCGGGTCCTGTCAGCTCGGCCACTATTTGAGTCCAACTTAGTGATTAGAGGTACTAGGTCTTCAGCAGGGAAGAGGGCTGAAGCCCTTGGGTGAAATGGATTGGTAAGACCTGCAGAAGGTAAAAAGAGGAGAAGCAACCGTTAAGCTTCGGACACCGGTGTGGTGCCGGCCGAAGGCTCTCCGATGCCTAAGTCAGTTACGAGTAGCAAATCTGGCAGAGTGACAGTAAAAGTAGGGGAATGGTCTCTGGTTTTACCTGGGTACTGTTCCTTATTTATAGGGAAGTGAAAGTGGGAGCTTTGCACAAAGTTCCAATGTGGGACTTTGTGCAAGCCGTTGTGGTGGCGACATGTGTTCTGGAGATTAGGTTTGGCATTTGGGAGCTTCGGCAGGTGTCTGGCACCTCGGAAGTGTGTCTTCCTTCGGCGTGGGAGAATGCGTGGTTGCCTTGGTGCTAGTTGCTTTGTGGCTGGGTCTGCTTCGACCTTGGAAGTGTGTCTTCCTTCGGCGTGGGAGAAGGCGTGATTGCCTTGGTGCTAGTTGCTTTGTGGCTGGGACTGCTCGGTTCATTATGGTGTAAACAATAATGAAGTGGGTAAATTTAGAATCCCAAAGTTTAAGATTACTTCTAGTTTTAGTGTTTGTCACATTCTGAAGCAGTTAGGTCTGGAGCTCCCATTCCATTTTTATCCATATAAAGGAGGCAACTTGACAGAGACGGTGGAATCGCCTCCGGGTGAGGACCCTTTTGTTTCAGATATGCGCCAGGAAGCGTTCATTGAAGTTAATGAAGAAGGAACGGAAGCTGCAGCTGTTACAACTTTCGATTTGATGGATGGGTCGTCACTATATAAGCCTAAGAAGGTAGACTTTGTGGCGGATCACCCATTCTTGTTTTTTATCACAGAGGAAATGACTGGAGCAGTGTTGTTCATCTGGCAGCTGCTCAATCCTCTACACTGAATATATATTACTAGACTGGTATTATATAAATCCTCTATGAGTATTTACATCATTCTTCATAATAAAAATTTAAATATTTTATGGGAGTCTTAAGTTTAGGTGGAAATTATGAATTACAAGCAAGCCAGAAACGTCTATGGAAGTTCAGACTTTTGCTTAACTTTCATCGTGGATATATGATTTAATTCTTTTACTTGTCAAAATCCTATTTGCTTTAATTCGTAAGATGTGTAAAAGGGATCTTGGACTATATCTACATATATCGTCCCAAATCGAGCTCTTCAGTATATAACTTGAAGGGTAATGATTTTAAATTCTCATTCTCTCCTTTGCCTTGATTTATTCAATCCTAAGACTAGAAAAAAAGAGGGCAGAAGAGGGGAGTGCGAGTGCAAAATGGTGCAATTGAGTTTTGGTTAGCATACAGGAGCCATTTTCTATCAACAATTCATGAAGCAAATGGCTCCTTGCTTCCTTATATTTCTTGGCAGTAAACCTTTAAATTTTTCTTCTTACATTCGAAACCTGTGGGTTTGAACCCAAGCTGGAAAACAGAGAACGATGTAGGTGGCAATGAGTTTTATGGAATTTGAGCTAACTGCGTCTACAAATTTTTGGTGCCTTTATGTTGATTCTGTTCATCACAATTCAACCACCACTTTGCTGTTATGGAAACTAGGAATTTGCTTCTCCTCTAATAAACTCTTAGACACTTTGCTTTGCAACTTCTGGTTTCTTTTCCCACTTAATTGCTTCGGCCGGTAAAGCTTGCTTTTCTCTTGTTTTGCCATTGGATTTCCAGAAGGCTTTGTTGCCTGCCTTATAATTCTGCATATCTATACAACTACACCCTATCAAATGAAAACACCCCCACCTTAAATCTCAATTTGTCTTTTTAAGGAGAAAAAATATATACTGAAACAAGCCTATAAATAAATTTTCATCTAAGATTTGTGAAATTGTTATAGAAGACAAGTTTGGATTGTGAAAATCAAGCTTTTGGTAACCCCAAAACCAAAAACCAAGCTTTAATAAATAAATAAAAAACTATCTTCCATGTAACCGTGTGTAATTGATGTAGTCCTTCTCCAAATCACAGTTCTCATCTCATCCTCAAATTTCTTAACTCTTTTTTCTTGTTTTATTTTGATGGGTAAATTCATTTGGTAGATGTTATGATGCTTTCCATTGATATTGTCCGAGTAAAATTGTGCAAGTGTTAGTTGCTCATTTAAGCAATTGATGAAATAGTATAATCGAGTTTACTTGAGTGATGAAGAGAAAGAATGATGCTTCTACAACTTGAAGAAGTTGATCGACTTTGTGGAGAACGTCATAAATGGGCCAAAAAAAAATTGTATATTACGAGGCTGAACCTGTTTGCTGATATGTGCGAAGATAAAATGGAAGCTTTCTATTATAAAGTACCCACTATGGAATTCTGATAAGAATAACTGGGAACCATTTCTGGTGGGAGTATATAAACTTTATAACGACATTAAATACGATATGGAACCAGATTAACTGCTGAGATTCATGAGAAATGTATGCCACCATTTTAAACAGCATAAACAGTCCTTGACAATTGAGGCGGTCGATGCTATATTAGGAAGTCTGTGCCTGATTTTTTAGATCTCATTCACATATTAGTTTAAGTGCTTCTCAAGGTTCTTTCTCATGGTGGGAGTGCGAGCGGTGGCACTATTTGCACCCTAAATCTTTCTCTTGTTCCTTCTAATAAGTGGACTATAAAGAGGGTTGATGATATCTCATCTTTTGGAGGCCTCTGCGGTATGTGGGATGGGCCATTAACTTGTCAGAAACTTTTGCAAGTATCAAACAAGTAAGGTATCAAGAAACTTGCGGTAAAAGAAGTGAAGTACAGTACTGCACTGGAAACCATTACCATATGCATGTAATTTTTTATTTTTTTTACTTTTCGGTAAATATTTTAAGCATGTATTGTGTGTGTAACTCCAATTTATATATTATATTATATGCACATGTTCGTTTTGGGCATTTTCAACCATTGCCGACGTGGAATCTTTTCACGCTATATATTTCGGTTTACAATAGCCTTTGATGTTATCTGTGGAATAATTGATAATTACAATGCTGCCAACTATGAGTGCCACAATGGACAAATTGAAGGCGTTCGATTACATGATCCTAAACGATGGTCAAAACATCGATATCATCCAAGAAAATGTTGCAAATGTTGCTCAATCATTTGAGTTGTAGATGAAAGAGTACAATCGAGTTTAGTCGAGCGATGAAGAGCAAGAGAGGCGTTTTGACAACTTCAAGAAGTCATTTGACTTTGTGGAGAACTTCATGAAGGGATCAAAAAAAACCGTATACTATAGGTCTGTTGGAATAAAAAAAATCACATTGGAACGTGGGATTAAAAAAAAGGTGGGGGGAAGTTTGGAAAAAGGTGGGGGTCTCCAACCAATGAAAATGTTTAAGTGGGTTGAGTGGCTCCTATTTTTGGGGGAGTTGGTTATTCATTTTTTTAATATAAATATTCTGCATTAAAGAGAAAAAAAAAAAAGGAGGAGAAAGGAGGACAGAAAAACAGGAGAAGACGACAGAAGAAGAAAATTGTTGCAGAAGGAAAATTGCAGGAGCACAAATACAAGAAGAGACATTTTCACAGGTAGATTGATCCTGTCAATTAATTCTTGTTGGGTGGCAACCCTAAAATCATTCTCTTGGATGATAAATCCATAATGGGTGGCAACCCTAAAATCATTCTCTTGGATGATGAATCCATATTGGGTGGCAACCCTTAAATCATAAACAACAAATCCATGAGAGGATTTCTGTTTAAACAAAGCTCTGCCGAGCAAAAGAAAATCCTTTGAAATGGATACAAAATATTGGATACAAAATCCATCATGGGTGTGTAACCCTCAATCAAATGCCCTAAATGGTATATCCATTTTTGGGCATAAAACTCATTCAGTGGGTTCTCAAGAGCACAAATCCAATTTGGGTACAAAACCCACAAACAAAATCACCGAGGGTTTAATCTCACAGCAAAATAAAAATAAACTGTGCTTGATCAACCATACAACCATACTGGTCAATTTGTGGAGCAAGCCCAAAGCCCTCCATTCCTTTAAACCATCTTTTCCCTTCCTTTACCAGACCACAATGGTTACAAGCAGACAAAGGAAAACAAAAAAAAAAGAGGAAGCAGCCACCAAGAAAAAGAAGAAGAAAAGTCAACACAAAAAAAGAAAAGAAAAGAAAAGTAAAGTGGCGTCAGCCACTTTGCTGAAATTGGGAAGAGGGTTTGGTGCTGTTTGCATACAAGCAAAAAAAAAAAAAAAAGAAAAGAGCCATGAAGAAGGAGGAAAACAAAAAAAAAGAGGAAGCAGCCACCAAGAAAAAGAAGAAGAAAAGTCAACACAAAAAAAAATATAATAAAAGAGAAGGGAAAAGAGAAGTGGCGTCAGCCACTTTGCTGAAATGGGAAGAAAAAAAAACAAAGACCATGTTGTTGCAGAGAAGAAAAAGGAGGAAAAAGACAAAAAAAATCTGATACCTCTTTGATGTTGCGGCAGTCTCTTTTTTTTCTTTCCTCTGGCTTTCTTTCTTTTTTTTTTGTTTGTTTGCAAAGACTGTATATTATTTCTTTTAAAGATTGAACAGTAACAGTGTTTGTTTTCAATTCGGACTGATCACAAGTATTCCAGATAAAGATAGGATTGCAAAGTCTGACTTTTACTTGGAAACAAACCCTGTAAAGAGTTGGATAGCTAATCGCCTGCTGGACCAGATTTTGTTTTTGGGCCCCATGCTCATGGGCTAACTATCAACAAACATCAAAAGTCCAAAATAGGATCATGGGCTGTCAGAGAATAATTATTCATTTACTCTCAGAAGCCCATATAATTAATGGGTAACCCAAATAATTACCCATTAAATTTCCTAAGGCCCAAAATTTCTATCATATGGTTAATGGTTTAATTCAACAACCCTCATAGCCATATTTAGGCCTAATTGCAAATAATGTCAATTTTAGAAAATTAGTGGGTTAATCAAAATTGCTCATTAATTTTCTAATACATTGATAAAAAGGAAAGTGGTACAAAACCATCCAAATTTTCCCATGGGTCATCTACCTATGAAAATTCCAATGAGATTAAATTCAAATATCTCAAACACAAATTCTCAATTAATGGGCCACACTTACCCATTAATTTCAAAATTTCCCTATTGGGTCATCTACCCATGAAAATTCCAATGAGATTAAATTCAAATATCTCAAACACAAATTCTCAATTAATGGGCCACACTTACCCATTAATTTCAAAATTTCCCCATAGGTCACCTACCTATGAAAATCCCCAAATTATCTCAAATATACAAATTCTAAATTATTGGGCCATACATACCCATTAATTTCTAATTTTTCCCATAGGTCATCTACCTATGAAAATCTTCAAATCGTCTCAAAGACACCAACTCTAAATTATTGGGCCACACTTACCCATTAATTTCTAAATTTTGGAACTACGTCGGTTTGATCCCGTCAAGGGTACGTAGGCAGTCTAACATCCCAATAGACGCAACCGCAATCAAATTTAAATATCTGGTTTATCTTAACCAAATTCTGCCAAAAAAAAAACTTTCCCAAACGCAATGGTCAATGTTTGGGAAAAATTAATGGGATTACTCATTATTTTTCTTGGACATTGACAACAACGAAAGTGGTACAAAACCATCCAATTTTCCATGGGTCATCTACCCATGAAAACTCTAATGAGATTAAATCCAAGTCTCTCAAACATAAATTCTCAATTAGTGGGCCACACTTACCCGTTGATTTCCAAATTCCGAACTACGTTGGTTTGATCCCTTTGAAAGGGTACGTAGGCAATCTAGAGATTCAATCTAGATGCAACCATCCCAAACATATTTCCATATCGAATCCCTGGTTTATTCAGCTAAATTCACTCAAACTCTTCAATCAAACCCATTCAAATTCTTCGTTTTGTGATGAGTCATTTATTCATCATGAATCTTTGAACTACGAGTGGCTTGATTCCCGCAAAGGATACGTAGGCATCCTGAGGTTGGACTTGGGAGCAGCTGCAAAATCAAACACACACGCTCTGTTTCTTTATGATGGAATCAAAGGGTTTTCCCTTGAAGCAAGGGATTGTAATTAAGAGACTTTCGTCTCGAATGGGTCGAACCTAAAATAATAAAACCCCATTATTTAATTAGTGGTGGTGAAATTATATTAGGAGGATCACATTTTCCTTCAACATAATTTTTGGCACGCCCGGTGGGACCCATTTACCTTTTCA
>NW_023010571.1:0-8891 GCF_902201215.1 Prunus dulcis | reverse complement strand
TTTTTTAAATACATATAATTTATTCTTGCGCGACGAACACTTTTGTCGCGCAAAAAGGATATGCGCGACAACAGTTTCTCGTCGCGCAAAATGTTTAGACACGAATTGCGCGACGAAGAACTCTTGGTGCCGCAAATGTCTACGAGATGTATCGCGCGATGAATATTATCCGCCTTGCATTGTTGTGGCGACGAACCTTCTTTCGTCGTGCATAAGTTCGTGCGAGGAACTGTTGTGTCGTCTCTGAACCTTTTGTGTAACGAAGGGTAACCGTCGCACAATTTTGCGCGACGAGTGAAATAATTGGTTGCCCAAATTCTTTCTTCACGCTCTATGCACGACAGATTGTGCGTGATGAATTTTCTGTCGCGCTTGAGTTGGTGCTACTAAATGTAACTCTGCGAGACGAAATTGTCTTCGACGAGAAAGAGGTTTGCTCCTCTTGGACCTTTGGGCAAGAATGCCCAAGCTTTTGGGCTCTGGGCTCTCGACGAGATCCTTGGGTGACCACACGATTTTTTGCAAGTGTATAACTCTTGGGAAGAAGGCTAGGCCGTTTTGTGTAGGCTTCGGCAATTGTAAAATGCTAGGGTTTGAGAGGGTAAGTATGGGAAGTCCTTGCTCCATTTAGCAAGATCAATTGAGAGGCAAGTTTTATCCAAGGAGGCTATACGATCACAGGTGCCCCTGGAGCTTCTGCACGACCCTTGCCGTTCGGCAAGGGTGTTTTGATGATTTTTGTTGTCCTCCTTGGGGGTGCAGCACACTCTTGTCATTCGGCATGGAATTGAGGAGCTTGGGTTGTGAGCTCTGATTCGGAAGGGAATTGAGGAGCTTAGAGCTGGGCTTCAGCAGTGGCAAGTCTCGGCTCGTGCTGTCACGGTGCTAGCAAGGGCTCTTCTCCTGTTCAGCAAGGTCAAAAAATGGAGGCGCAAGCATCTCTGCAGCCTCTGCATAGCCCTTCCCAAACGGCAAAGGTCATGTGAAAAAATTTTGAGGCCTTTGTGTTTCGCTTGGGTGAACCAAGACTGCTCGACAAGGTGGAAGAAGACTTTTCAAGTACCAAGCCATGCTCAGCGAAGCTGCCGATCGGCAATGATTGCAAATATCCTCAGTGGCCTTTGAGCTCTTAAAACCATTTGCACGGAACCTACCGTTCGGCATAGGGACTGGTTCGGAAGGAGGCTTCAGAGCATAACAGCATCGGCAAGGAAGGGTCTGACTTCCGTGGCGGTTGGGTCCTTCGCTATTTTTGTGAATAAGCATTTACTTCTGCTCAACCTAGTGATTTCGTGAGCCTTCCCTTGGTTTGAAGGACTGGTAAACCACCTACCGATCGGCAGGGTCCATCGAAGGAGTTTTGGTGAGAGTTCGTCCAAGAGAGGTATTCTCGACTCTATTCTTAAATGTCGTTCGGCAGGATAATTTGTGTGCAAATATTTCATTCGGCAAGATAAGTTGTGTCCAAGAGAGGTATTCTGAACCTTCATCTCGTTCGGCAAGGAGCCAAAGTGGGAGTACAGTTTTGGTGATTTCTGAAAGGTGACCTCTATAGTCTCTGCATGGCCTAGGGCTCGTCAATGGGCCGGGCCGGGCTAGCCCGACCTAAATTTAATGGGCTTGGGCCGGGCTTTAAAGAGGAGAGAGAAAATATCGGGTCGGGTCGTACCCGTTCTTTTAGAAAATTCAAAGCCCAAGCCCGACCCATGAGCCGGGCTTGAGAAAGCCCATCGGGTCGGGCCAGGCCTAAACGGGCCCTACTTCATTTTAAAAAATCATAAACTTAATCATAAGGGCATTATAGTCCAAATTTGAGATTAAACTCACTTAATTCCAATATTTTCACATCAAACCAAATTCATAAAACACTCAATAAAGTGATACAACCTATAAGATTTCCCACAAAAATAATAAAACCAAGTATTATTTTTTAGGTTATTACATAATTAGATCGTAATATGTTTTAAGAAATAATTTAAAAAAATAATAAGTATCAAAAAAATATTTTTTTTAAAGGTTTTTATGAATAAATATGCAAATATTTGGTGATATGTTCAAGAAAAGCATAATTATATTTGGTAGTACGATTATGTTTCGTGATATGATTATATTTGGTGATGTGATATGTTGTTCATCTTATATATATATATAATTGTTGAATTAATAATTGACACAAATTAATGTGCTAATCATCCAATTATAAACTAGGAATGAGTAAAGAAAAGTAAATGAAATGAAACAAATTGTATATGCGATTTAAGTGATATAATTCTAAACCTAAACTCTTATTTATACATAATTATATATGTATGCGGGCCTAATGGGCCCAGCTTTTGTGGGCGATCGGGCCGGGCTTTCTTGGGCTTAATCGGGCGGGACTTATGGGCCGGGCCGGGCCAGACACCCAAGCCCAAGCCTAGCCTGGGCCAAGGCGGACCGGGCCATCTCAAAGCCCACAACGGGCCGGGCCGGGCTTTTTTTTTATGGGCTGGGCGGGGCCCCATCGGCCCATGAGCCCGCTGGCCAAATGATGAATCAATATCTTGTAGTTCTGGTGTATCAATTATCATTTCAATGATCAACTTCTCCCATAATGATACCTATACTACCTAGTATCGTCATAATATCAGCCAATTTCATTCTTTTAACTAACTAAGGAAGAATTTGCAAATTGATAAAACCCAGGGGGGCGGATTTTCCATCTCCAAGGAAAACCACTTTGATCCCCTATCAGAAAAATTCCCAGCTCTCCCTTTGGGGCTTCGACTCTAATTTTTTTGTGACAAAGGGCTTCTTGGAGCTGGGAATTTTTGAAGAAGGAACATTTTTGCAACTGGTCCTTCGGCAAAGAGTGAGGGCCTTGCAACTGGGGCTGTTTCGGCAAGCTTCCTCTGCTGTTTTTGTAAGTCCCCTTTTGTTTTAATTTTGTCAGAATGTTAGCATGAGATTGGACCTGGGCATGACCCTTGCCGTTCGGCAAGGGAGCCGGGCCGGGATTGGACCTTGGCGGCAAGGGGTGAAAGCTGGTGGAGCTGGGTTCGGCAAGGACTGGGACTAAGCCTGCAATTCGGGTGCTCCTTGGAGCTAGTCTTGCTTCAGTAAGGAGGACTTGGAGCGATTTTGGTTCTGTGGGTTCGCAAGTCCCAGCTTCGGCAAGTGGTGAGCTCGAGAGGTTTTGACGGAGTGAGCTGAAGATGAATCAACTCCAGCAAGTTTGGAAGGTTTTGGAGCCATGACGGGCTGTCATCAGCTGTGAGGCGTGAAGTATTGAATTGCCGATCAGCTGGAGGTCTGGGCACGTTATTTAGCTCAATCATGTCCTACCGAACGGTAGGTGTATAGGTGTCCATAGAAAATTCTTGAATTTTTTGATGGGGTTTGTTGTACGGTGACCCACATGTTGGCTCAATATTGCCTTACCGATCGGTATGGGCCATGCCAAGGAGACGGACAAAGGAAGCTGAAAATGGGCTTGTTCCTACTAGTTCTCAAGGCTTCGGCACCTTGCGTGCAATACATTTCCTTCCTATTTTTATGAAGACACCTTGGGTGTCCTGAAAATTTTTCCAAATAGATGTCGTTTGACAGAGTTGTAAGAGTGCTGCCGTTGGCTTATTGGAATTCTTATCAGCGGTGCAGTTCTTGGTGGGACAAAGAATTAGCGAGCTGGCCCGGAGCTCGTATCCGTCATTTGCTGTGGGTGCAGATGCTTTGGTATGGAGAGTCTTCAAATATGAGATAATCTCTGCAAGTCAAGGGTCTGCTCGGAAGGAGGCTGCGGTGCCAGCATATCTTCGGCAAGGTGATTCCCTTGCGCCCCTGTTTTTTGCTTGCACAGCCCTTGCCGTTCGGCAAAGGTGGCCTTGGTGAAGAGTGTGAACTCGTGGGTCTTCGGTGAGCACAGTAGTGCTGGGTGTTGAAATGTAAATTTAGTTACTGGTTTAAGTTTGTTAGTTGACAGGTGTAAGGCTTAGATTTGTTTCTAGAGTGTAGGTCTCATAGGTCCTAGCTCATGCCAAGTGTGCAGCTCATATTGCTGACACTAAATTGTATGGCTGAGATCATATTCTCTATTGTACAAAAGGAATGTTCTGTTAGAAATGAATTCAGTGTGCATGATTACATTCATTTCTCTCTAACAGATTCTCTCCCTCTCGTTTTCTCTAAAACCTTGTCTCATATACTTAGTGTGCAAGAATATCTACTATTCTATAGAAACTTTAACACTGGGGTAGTTTGGGTCTTCGGTACTCAGTTTTTCGGTGATTTTCAGAAATCGTGGAAAAGTGTTCGAAGGAGAGTCAGCTCTAGTTGCGGGGGGAGGATTGGGTCAGCTCCCTAAAGTAAATGCATCTTCGGCAAGGAGCAAAAGTGGGCTAGCGGGCTTGGCACGGTTCGGAGCTGGGCTCCTTTGAGCTGTCTTTGTGTGCTCCACGGCCCTTGCCGTTCGGCAAGAGTGGATTGACAAATTTTGAGGGGCGATCCAGGCATTTTTCAGCAGTTGGTGTGGAAGGTTTCCCATAGCCTTAGTCAGCGGCCTACCGATCGGTAGAGACGTTGCCGATCAATTAAATGGACCTTGTTGTATATGCCTTTGCCTATGCTTTTGATGGTGTTTGAGGGATGCAGAGGTTGACGAAGCCGGAGACGACGATGGGTCGTGACAACCAATACTATGCGTCCTTGCCGTTAAGCAATATATGTATGGAATGGCCTGGGATGTGTTGATAAGATCTTCTGCATGGGGAATTTTTGACATCGAAAGTCACCTTTGTCAACTTTGCCTTTCAGCAAATATGAAAACTTGTTTGCTGATGTGTGACTGAGTGTGTCAATGACAATTCCATACCATACTTGGACTTGTTTGGGTGTCCAGATCAATTTGGTGGTTGGGTGAGCATTGCTAATGAGGAGAACACATGATGTTAATTTGAGCATATCAATCAACGCAAGCATTCGGCACCCTCTCATTTTGTATATATATAAGCTTTTGAAAATGAGTTGCAAGGCCATTCTTTCAGGCTGACATGATAGCTTGCCCATTGGTCATACAAGCGTGAGCTCCGCTTTTGAATCTTGTGGGCATGCTGGGTCCCAATTGGATTTATGCACGTCCATTTCCTCCTTATTGGCTTTCATGTTTGATTTCATGGCTTAGGTGAGTATTTGGAAGCCTGCAAAGTGATACTCCTTGGCCGTGCAAAGTGATGCTGTTGGTGAATTGGAATGTTTGGCCATGCAAGCCATGCAAAGTGGCCGAATCTGGACAGCTATTATTCATATGCAATATTCATGAATCATATTGTTGAATAGGATTGTGCAATGAATTATTTAAATATTGCATGCTTGTATACAATATTTATATGTAAGAGGAGAAATCTTATTTTGTGGTGAGGATGCACGTGGGCATCTTCAGAGTGGAGAAATTTTCCTTGGCCATGTGCAAGCCATGCATGGTGATGTCCTTGGTGCACTTGGAATCAAAGGCATCGTTCATGTCAGAGAGGCCTGCCGGAGGCATCGCATGTGCCACATTATAACGAGGTGTCGAAGGTATCATTCATGCTGAATGACAACGGGATGCCGAAGGCATTGCTAGCGTCGAATGATGATGAGGTGCCATAGGCAGCGGATGCGACGAATGATGAAGCTTTGTAGAACAAGCTCAAGTCCCCATATTTTTACTCTTCAAGGACGTGCCGAACGACACTTTGAATTGAGATGGTGATTTGGCCATACAAGCCATGCAAGATGATAGCCACACTCTAACGGCTTTTTCTTAAAATATCATCTTCTGCAATTTGTTGCCTTATGCAATTTATTGCTCCAATAAGGTATTGCCAAACAACAACTTAGGTGATGTTAATTGTATGGGTGCCGAAGGGCACTGAAGGGGGAAGAACGACAGAAGCCTTTTGTGTCAGTTCCTACAAACGGTGTCAAACTGTTGATGCTCGTTTTGGGAGGTCAACTTAGAGAGAAGTAGGTAGTCTTTAACAGGGGAGAAGGTAAAGACCTTCGGCAAGGGAAGAGCCTGCAGAAGACAGAGTAGGAGGAGCAATCGTTAAGCTTCGGACACCGGTGTGCTGCCGGCCGAAGGCTCTCCGATGCTTAAGTCAACTAAGAGTGGTAAATTTGGCAGAGTAACAGTAAAAGTGAGAAAGTAGTTATCCTTTTTACTTGGGTACTGTTCTCTATTTATAGGGAAGTGAAACTGAGAATTTTGTACAAAGTTTCGATGTGGGACTTTGTGCAAGTCGCTGCGATGGTGACACGTGTCTGGGAGATTAGGTTCGGCAATTTGGGAGCTTTGGCAGTCAGAAGCTTCGGCAGTTGTTTGGCACTTCAGAAGAGTGTCTTCCTTCGGCATGGAAGAAGGCGTGTCTGCCTTTGGTGCTAGTCGCTTTGATGCTGGATATGCTCGGTTAATTATGGTGTAAACACTACTTTAAAATATATATATATATTTCATGCAAACCGCCAAGTTAACGAAATAGATATGCAAAAAGTAATTAAACTATATATGTGCAACTAACTATATGTGTGAATCTAGTTCCACTTTATCGGAATAGTAAAAAGAACAACCTACAGAAATCGAGAAAAAAATTATAGCCTACAACAATCGGAAACAACATGCAGAAATAAGGGGGAAAAAAAGGAGCTGTATAAAGTAAAGGATTGTTTGATTGATTTACCCTTATCCATTTTTGTCATCGGCTAGTCCTTTATTTTTTTGGGGCGGCAGGTGGTCCTTTTCTTCTGCTGCAGAAGTATTTTATGAATGTTGGTAAAAACTCCAATGACAATTCACATGTTAGGGTTACTTTGCTTTGAAAGAAACGAAAAAAAAGAAAAAAAAAATAGGAAGAGAGTAAACGGCGTTAACATTCGTGCTAATGAAACCGCACACTCTCTCTAATAACAGTAGTGCCAAATGTCATAATTCTATTAATCCGTACTACCACTGGGCACAACCACGTGGTAGTACCGTATCACTGTATAATTTCATAACCAACTCCAATCTATTTGAAAACAATACAATTAATCAAAATTGATCATCAAATTTGAAACGTACAACCAACGCACACTATAAGTACCTCATATTTGGCACAACATCCGCCAAAAAAAAGCTCACACAAAAGTGGCACCAAATCTATGTGAAAACGCTAGAAAAATGAAAGAAGGTAGTTGTTATAAAAATTATAGTTTTACTCTTTATGTAAAAGTTAAATGCAAAACTCCTTATAATATATAAATAAATTAGAAACTCTTTTAAGGTAAAATAAAACTAAATAAACAAATAATAGGTAAATAAATATAAAATAAATTAAGAAGCAAGCCTAGTATGGTGAAGCACATCAAAGACGTTGTTTAGAAGTCTTTGTAGCCTCCCTACATGTAGGTACTGACGGTCTATAAGACTTCAAGATACGACCCCCAACACAGAGGCTCAAGGTCTGCTATGAGCACATTCACGGACGGATATAGGTGTCCAAGTAACATAAACGTTGCCCAAAAATAATATGACAAACTACATAAAACCCTCTAAACTATATGGTCATTTTCAAGTTCATACCCAATTTTAGAGACATTTATGAGTACATACTCAAACTCCCAGAAATCCTACAAATTGCCCCCCTCCATTACCTAAACCATTAGTGAGTCTGTTAAATGCTAACGTGTCAAAAATAGGACCCATTTTTTGATGAAGTGGACTTCCACGTGGACAAAAAAGTAATAAAAAATTATGTTACCATTTAAATTATTTTGAAATTATTTTTAAAAAAATCTCTCTCTCTCTCTCTCTCTCTCTCTCTCTCTCTCTCTCTCTCTCTCTCTGTGAGAACCCAGAACCATCCTAGCTTGCAACGAACCCGGAACCATGCCAATCATAACCTTATCCCCATCTCCAGCCATCATCATCGCAAATAACGAAACTCAGCCTCGCAGCAACTCACGAACCCAGCCCCTCCGCAACCCCAGCCACACCGCAATCCACGAAACTCAGTCACCCCACAACCCATAAACGCAGCCTTGCCCTCCCAGACCAACAAGCCCAACAATTCAAACTTTCTCCATATGATCAAACCCAGCAACACATTTGCTCCAAAAGCGAGACCCTAAAGTCTGTGATTCTATCACACTCTGCAAGATTCAACCTTTTCATGGTTTTTGAGGAAGACCCATTTGCCAAAAACCCCAATCCACGATCTCTAATCAGGGAACAACCTTGCAAACTCAAAACGCTAATCGAATTTGCAAACTCAAATCCAAATACGTCAAATTATGTGACAAATTCAACAGCGAAACAACTCCAAAATTCCCAATATTCTTTCTCCTTTTGAGCACAACCTTGGACAATTTGGGACACCCCTTTGCCAAAGCGCATAGTCCTTCATCCCCAACATTATCAAAGATCAATACTTCATCAAATTGGTATGAAATTTCACATGGGGTTTTCAGACTGATGTTGATTACCTCAATTTTGGGGCATGTTTGGGCCAAGAATGCGAGGTCAGTGTCAGTGATGAACTTTGATGTTTCGAATGTGACCAAGGGGGGTGTATTCAATTCAAACTTTTAATGACTTTTATAGAGTTTAAAAGTCTGGAGGTATTCAATTTAGACTTTTAAAGAGTATATAAAAGTCTAGTGGTATTCAATTGTGACTTTTTAAAAGTATTTAAAAGTTTGGTGGTATTCAGTTAGGACTTTTAAAAAGTATTTAAAAGTTTGGTGGTATCCAAAAAGTTAATGACTTTTAAAAAACTTATTAAATGAATGACTTTTCTATACTTTTAAGGCTAATTGTTAAGAGCAAAAGTCTTGCCAATTTACTAGTGACTTTTATCAACTCTATGAAAGTATTTAAAAATTTGTCATCTCTATGA
>NW_023010570.1:0-8911 GCF_902201215.1 Prunus dulcis | reverse complement strand
AAGGGTCACAAAGCTTGCATGTCGCAAGACGATATGCTTAGGCACGAGGGTACCGAAGGCGACATAAAGCTTGCATGTTTGCAAGGCAATGTAATTAGGCTCGGAGGTGCCAAAGGCAAAGGGGATGCCGAAGGGTCACAAAGCTTGCATGTTGCAACGCGATGTGCCTAGGCACGAGGGTGCCGAAGGCGACACAAAGCTTGCATGTTTGCAAGGCAATGTAGCTAGGATTTGGGGTGCCGAAGGCAAAGGGGATGCCAAAGGGTCACAAAGCTTGCATGTTGCAAGGCGATGTGCCTACACATGAGGGTGCCGAAGACGACACAAAGCTTGCATGTTTGCAAGGCAATGTAGCGAGGCTTGGAAGTGCCGAACGCAAAAGGGATGTCGAAGGCACGAGGGCGCTGAAGGGAAGAAATGCATATGTGAAAATAATAATAATAATAATAATAGCTTCTTTTTTTTTCATTTTTTTTTGGTTACCTTGTGGACATTTGGGCTTTCGTGAGCCTATGATGTCTTTAAGCTTCGGCAAGTAGGGATTTATGGGGCCGAGCCCTTGTGTTTTGGCATGAGTCTTGCTAGGGTTTGGCTTGGACTGCGTATGAAGCTTTCAGCACGCTGTGTTGCTCTGGCCATTACCTTCTTCCACATCGTCAGGTTTGTGCACGGTCAAGCCTTGCGCTCTTCTCGGCTTTCTTTAAGTTAGAAGAAAGCTGGGCTGCGTGGCATTAAGGAGCTGGGCTGGAAATCAAGAGCTGCTGTTCGAAAGAAGGTTACAGCCTGCTAAAGCACACCCTCGACTTCGGTGAGGTAACCACGGGGTAGGCAGTGATTCGGATCTGGTTTCGTGTTGTCACAACTTCGGCAGCATAGGCCAAGTCTCACGGTGGTCCGAGGTTCTTCAAGTTATGGGCACCGAGTCTGCAGCGCATCCCTTGTTGAACGGCAAGAGTGGTTTGGGAGCTTTTTTGGAGGCCTTATTTGCTCCTTTGTTCTGGGTCCTTGGTCTGTAGCAAGAGTGAAGGGCGCAAAGCCTAACGCGGGCTGCATGTTGGGTTCGTCGTCTCACTGCTTCAGTGTCTAACAGCTTCGGCAAGCGAGTCTTGTCACAAGACGATTTTTCATGGTTCTTTCCATTCAGCAAGGCTGAAGGTTGTGGAGGCATTCGGCAGCAGTGAGTCTCGGCTTCGGCAGCAGCAAGTCTCGGCTCGTGTTGTCACGGCACTAGCAAGGGGTCTTCTCAGTTCAGCAAGGTCAAAAAATAGGGGCGCAAGTGTCTCCGCAACCTCTGCATAGCCCTTGCCGAACGGCAAGGGTCGTTTGAAAAAAGTTTGAGGCCTTATGGGATTTGGGCTGTTCAAGGCTACGACAGGGGGTTGCATGACTACTGGAGCTGGGCAAAGGTTTAGGCAACGAGGGGCTGCAAAGACGAAAAAAGGATCCAAGTAGGCCCAGCCTAGCCCTTGCCGTTCGGCAAGGGTAAATTGGAGTGGGCTCTCAGCATGTGCTTGAAATTGGGCTCAAGAGTTGGGTTTTGGCACGTATAAGGGCTAGGTTTTGGGAGGAGGAATGAGAAGACAACACAGCCGCAAGGGAGCTTCTAGCGTGTTGCCTGCCGTTCGGCAAGTCTTTCTTATCGTGATTTCGAGTCTCTTTGACATGCATCTTGGTTTGGCTTCAGCATACTGATGGCTTCGGCAAGAAAGTGTCTGGGTATTTGAGCTTCGGCAAGGTCTGGTTTCAAAGAAAGAGTTCGCAAAAGATCCTCCTCTTCCAGCCCTCCATTTCGATGGACAAAGTCCCGAGAAGATTGAGGGTGAAAGGCTCGAGGGTGTTGAGTTGGTCCTTCGGCAGGGTTTGGCTTTTGTGACCCTTCGATTTCAGCATTTCCCTTTCTTTCTACACAGCCCTTGCCGTTCGGCAAGGGTGTGGTTTGTTGTGATTGTGAGCCAGGCAGGGTAACCGTAGTCTTGGCTCTTGGACGTTCGGCAAGCTTGACTCGAAATTGTGATTTTTTGGGGGCTATCAAATTCAAAGCATGGTAATTGCCGTTCGGCAAGGGGGCTAGTACCTTGTGTACTCAAGCTTCTGCAAGGGTGTTTGAAAGGAACTTGTTTGCGAGCCTGCAGGGTGGGTTGAGAGCTGAGTCTCCGTCTTGTTCGGCAAGAGTGGAGCTTGGGCCAAGGTCGGTTTCAGCAAGAGCCGTGAAGGGGTAAGTGTTCTTCAAGGACCCTTTTTCCTTTGCTCAACCCTTGCCTTTCGACAAGAGTGTGTTGAGTGATTTTTGTTGTGGCCTCACACGTATGTCTTCAGTAGGAGTGTTTAGAGTTAGGCCTTCGGCAGGTTGAGTTTTGGCTAATTTCATGAGGTCTTGGCGTCGGGTCCGGGATTGTGCCATTTGGACACGAGTCTGGGCCTTGAATAATTTGTGCGCACGGGCTCGTAGCTGGGTCATTAAATTTGACTTTAGTTTTGGTGAGTTCTGTGAGCCCCCTTTCGCTTCTCTATGATGCCTGCCGTTCGGTAAGGCCAATCCGAACTCAATTTTGATTTATGTTGGTTTTTTAATTTTGCCGCAGGGTTTCGTGACCAAAGCAGAGAAATCTTGTGACGTGAGTTTCGACAAGGGTCAAAGATCAGAGAGTTACTAGGGCTCAGCAAGTTGCTGTTTCAGCAAGGTTGATAAAGAAGTGGGCCTTCTCCAGTTCAGCAATTTCCAAGGGGGTTGTGGAAGAGGAGATGCCGTGTGCTCCAGCTTTTGGCAAGGCTCCTGCGGATCGGCAAAGGTCTGTCGAAAGAGTTTTGGTGAGCTTTCAGACCTGCACGTGTCCTTGGCGTCGGGGCTAGGCCCTGGAAATTTGGTCGTAGGTCTTTGGTGAGCACAGGGGTTTGGTGCGTTAGTTTGTGCTGGGCTCTAATTGGGTCTTGTGTAAGATTTTGACAAAGTGGGTGCCTTGATAAATTCAGTAGTTGGGTGTTACATGGATTTTTGACTAGGGGACTTGGAATTGGCATTCATCAAGGCATGGGAGTCTCACGGCACCACAGATAGATGCCCCATACATGTAATTAGAAGTGGCCTCCGTTGTCTTGACTTGGGCATCACGCATATCCCGCATAGTGCACTTCGAAGGGCTGAGAGTTCACATGTGCTCCAACAAGCTATGATGTGCCGTTCGGAAAACTCGACCAAGTAGTGTCTTGAGAAAACTAGTGGCATGGCTACCGTTCGGTAGCTGGTCAAATGGCATTTAGATGGTGGTCTCTCAAGGATCTTGGGTGGCTTGAGCAAATGGGTGTGCCATTCGGTGTTTTGAACAAAGACCAACCATGAGTCAGAAGGCTTGGGAGCTTCTGGAGCTACTCCTAGAGTTGCTGATCTGACGCATCCGAAGAAGACAAAGTGTGGCTACCGCCGAAGGTGCTGCCAAACACTATTATGAGCAATCAGCCTTGGTGCGAGGGATGTGGAGTTTTCTGCGGCTGCATTCGGTGTCCTTGGGTGCCTTGAAAAATTTTCCAAATGTATGATAGATGGGTGAGAGTGGTATCTTGCTTCGAGCATGAGATAATTCTTCAATTTTGGGTCTGCCAAATGGTACTGGGTAGAATTTTTGAGGTGGATATGGCTTCTGAAAGTCATTTAGCTTAAGCTAAATTATTAGAGATGAGCTCAAATAATTGGGTGCCGATCTGGTCCTCATATTTTGTCTTCAGATAAAAAGGTTTATGATGGCTTCAGTATGGGTATTCTATTGAATTGTTGAATAGCAATTGACAGGTGTTGAACAACACCTAAGCCACAAACTCATGGAAATGGACCATGTGGGTTGCCCTTCGGATTGGCATGTGGGCTTCAGTATGGGTACTCCATGCAAGCCATGTAAAAAGAAGAAGATAATTTTGGTGAATTGGAACTTTTTGAAGTAACCGAATCTGGACAGCTCCTATTATTCATATGCAATAATCATATTTGTTGAAGAGGATTGTGCAATGAATTATTTAAATATTGCATACTTGTATACAATATTTATATATAAAAAGAAAATTCTTATCTTGTGGTGAGGATGCACATAGGCATCCTTCATATTGGAGCAATTTTTTCTTGGCCATGTGCAAGCCATGCATGGTGATATCCTTGGTGCATTTGGAATATTAGGCCACTCCCAAATTGAGACTCTTCAAAGTGATTGAAAGGTGGGTTGCTTTAGCAGATACATGTCTGTACGATCCCACATCGACCAAACGGAGAGGGGGTGATGTGCCTTATATGGCACACCTCGCATCCTCATAGCACGAGGCCTTTTGGGAGCTCACTGGCTTCCGAGTTGTAAGAACTCCAAAGTTAAGCGAGTTGGAGGCTGGAGCAATCCCAGGATGGGTGACCACCCTGGGAAGTTGCTTCGTGAGCTCCCAGAAACAAAACCGTGCGGGCTGGTGAGAATGTAGCCAGCCCAAAGCGGACAATATCCTGCTACGGCGGAGCCGGTCCGGGGTGTGACAATTTGGTATCAGAGCCACTCTGCCGTGTGGTGCGAGCGTGCCGACGAGGACGTCGGATCCCTTAAGGGGGTGGATTGTGAGATCCCACATCGACCAAACGGAGAGGGGGTGATGTGCCTTATATGGCACACCTCGCATCCTCATAGCACGAGGCCTTTTGGGAGCTCACTGGCTTCGGAGTCGTAGGAACTCCAAAGTTAAGCGAGTTGGAGNTGAGATCCCACATCGACCAAACGGAGAGGGGGTGATGTGCCTTATATGGCACACCTCGCATCCTCATAGCGCGAGGCCTTTTGGGAGCTCACTGGCTTTGGAGTTGTAAGAACTCCAAAGTTAAGCGAGTTGGAGGCTAGAGCAATCCCAGGATGGGTGACCGCCCTGGGAAGTTGCTCTGTGAGCTCCCAGGAACAAAACCGTGCGGGCTGGTGAGAATGTAGCCAGGCCCAAAGCGGACAATATCGCGCTACGGCGGAGCCGTGCATTTATATAGATAGTAGGGAGGTATACTTATATTCTCTATAGGGGCGATTATGGGGTAGTTGGAGGTTGTTGTGGAAGAGTGTGGTTTTAGAGAGAAGTCGGGTGATTACACTACGTAAGTACCTTCCCTAGTTACTAGTCTCACTCGCGGCGTTGGATGTTCCGGAGTGTGAGACACTTTCCATATGCGGCGTTGGATGTTCCGGCATGTGGAAAGACTTATTATAGAGTTTAGGGTCATCACCATGGCGTTGGATGTTCCGGTGTGTGATGACCCAGTCTGCGCGCGTAGGACATAGTTTGGAAGCTACACATGGCGTTGGATGTTCCGGGGTGGGAGCTTTGGAGTTTCGTCCCCCGGTTGGACCGCTCATCCCTAGACGCAGGATAGCACCTAGAAATCCTGCGGACTAGTTAAACGATCCCCCAGTTGGATTGTTTTCCCGGTACCTAGGTGGTGTGCTGAGTATAGCGTATATGTGAGATCCCACATCGACCAAACGGAGAGGGGGTGATGTGCCTTATATGGCACACCTCGCATCCTCATAGCGCGAGGCCTTTTGGGAGCTCACTGGCTTTGGAGTTGTAAAAACTCCAAAGTTAAGCGAGTTGGAGGCTAGAGCAATCCCAGGATGGGTGACCACCCTGGGAAGTTGCTCTGTGAGCTCCCAGGAACAAAACCGTGCGGGCTGGTGAGAATGTAGCCAGGCCAAAAGCGGACAATATCGCGCTACGGCGGAGCCGGTCCGGGGTGTGACAGTTTGGTATCAGAGCCACTCTGCCGTGTGGTGCGAGTGTGCCGACGAGGACGTCGGATCCCTTAAGGGGGTGGATTGTGAGATCCCACATCGACCAAACGGAGGGGGGGTGATGTGCCTTATATGGCACACCTCGCATCCTCATAGCGCGAGGCCTTTTGGGAGCTCACTGGCTTCGGAGTTGTAAGAACTCCAAAGTTAAGCGAGTTGGAGGCTCGAGCAATCCCAGGATGGGTGACCACCCTGGGAAGTTGCTCTGTGAGCTCCCAGGAACAAAACCGTGCGGGCTGGTGAGAATGTAGCCAGGCCCAAAGCGGACAATATCGCGCTACGGCGGACCCGGTCCGGGGTGTGACAATGTCTTTGGCATATTGGTTCCTTGAGACCCGATGGTGGCCTTTGAATATATGGTGCTAAACAATAAGCTAAAAGGTAATGATTGAAAGGGTGCCGAAGGGCATTGAAGGAAGGGAGAACGACAAAGGCTTTTTGTGTCGATTCCCACAGACGGCGTCAAACTGTTGATGTTCAAAATGGTTCGGCCAAGATTGAGTCCAACTTAGTGATGAGGTGTGATGGATGATGGGTGAAGGTGAGGACCGTCAGCATGAGTGTGAAGATTTGAACAAGCGATAAATATAAAGAAGACGAGATATACGTGGTTCACCCTTAATGAATGGGCTACGTCCACAGAGAAGTATGCTCTCATTATAATAATGTATGTTTATATTTGTACATGGGGGTTGGACCCAAATATAAAGATAAGAAGGGAGAAGCCCATGATTAAAGATAAAAGCCCAGCCCAGTGATCCAGAAGAGAGAGTCCAAGGGCCAAGGGTCCAGATCCAAGACCCTTCTCTAAGTGGAGAGTGGTCTTCTTTTATAGGTGAAGGGGAGTCTTCACTTATTGTAGTTTTTCAATGTGGGACTCCTCTTGCTTTGCTTAGAGTTGTGACTTGTGGTAATACTTCTTTGGCTAAGGTGATGACCTCTCAAAGCATGACACGTGGATGATCTAGCCTAGCTAGTTGCTCGGTCAGTTACGGTACCAAAGGTATGTAAGGAAAAGTTTATTTTTCATGTTTGTTGTTTGTAGGTAAAATTTGATTGTGTTTTTTTTTTCTTCCCATTTATTAGTATTGGTTGTGTTTTTTTTCAAGATTACTTGCTGTTATAGTGAAAAAGATTATGAACCAAACTAAGTCTATAGGACATTTGCATTTAAATTTGACAGGTTCTTTTCCACTTGCTTTTGCCATCCTTGATTCTGAAAATGGAGGTAATTAGACATGCTTTCTGCAAACTCTTTTCTAGCCATGAAGATCCTTTAAACAACATAGTTTCACAGAAACATTGCCCGTAGAAGTAAAATGGCGACTGCCTTCACCACATGTCACTACTACGTTTTACTATTTGCGCGATGAAGTTGCACTACAGCGACGGAAAAAAAATTTCGTAGCGCAAAATACTTGCGCAGCGAGAAGAATCGTCATGTAAGAAAACCTAGTGCTACAATGGAACACTTCGTCGCGTAAAGGTGAACACAAAACAATGGATCCCGTTAATTGGCTGCGAAAACTTGTGCAACGACAGATTTCACTGCAAAAACACCTTAGCGCGAGAAATCATTTATCGTTGCATAAGAAAACGAGGGAATTTTTTTTTTTTTGGCGCCAAAATACTTGAGAGGTGGGATTTTTTTTTTTACGTGACGGAAATAGTTTTCATCGCGTACAGTTTGATGTCGGTACATTCTTGGGTGATGAAAGATAGATGTTGCGCAACGGAATGTTGTTCTTGCGCGACGAAAGTTTGTGCAACGAAAATGTCATGCGTGGCGTAATATTTTGATGTCGACACGTGCTTGCGCGATGAAAAAATTCGTTTTGTGCGACGGAAAAATAGTTTTTCGCGACGGCAGTTTGCGCGACGAAATCAATGGTTCGTCGCCCAAAGTTCTTCTTCTTCATATTAGAATTCTGCCATTGCAGAGGCAGAATGCAAAAAATATAGCATTCTGCCTCTTTCTCAACCTCTCTGCCGCTGCCTTTGCTGGGAATTCAGTACGCTCATTGGGTAAGTATTTTTTGTCGTTAGTTTAAAAGTATTAATGTAAATTCGTACTAACGCTATTAATTTTGTTCTCGTTAGAGATATTTGTAATTAGAGATTGGTGGAGAATGATTGAGAAGGTATTTTATTCGTTTTATATATTAAAAATGTTAAAGTTAGTTTGTTATGTGTACATTTTTTTTCTGAAGTTATATTTATATTATGTTGTTAAATTGTGTGTGATGTAGCACAATGTGTTGTGATGTACGAAGTTAATTGAAATTAACTTCGTACTTTTATTTGTATGTTTAGTAACATTTAGTTTCCCGTTCGAGATTAGTTGGATTTCGTGCATGGATGCGTAAAGCATGACTGCGGTCCAATTAATTCTTGAATTGTCCCACTATTTGGACAGTTTGGTAATGCATAGTGTTGTCACGTAATCACGGCTACAGGATTAGGTTTCGATTGTGGAGATTTCGGTGTCATCTCGGTACGTTCTTCGGGTGGTACGTAGGTATTTATACCTATGCCCACCTCAAGAACTGTATCGAGATGCTGCCGAAATTCATCCATGTCGAAATCTAATCTCATGTAGCCGTAGGTTACGTGACAGAACTATGCATTCCCGAATGGGATAGGGCCCTTACCGGAGGCATAAGGTGACATTATAACTTCGTATGAAGTTGTTGTGATTGTTATGTTGTGATTATGGTTTCAGGAATTATGAGCAGAAGGTGGATACAGAACCCGAATAGATGCTCAGACGAATACTTGGATGGAATCGAGGATTTTATTGAGTTTGCACGTAGACACAACCCGGGTGCAACTAGAATCCGTTGTCCTTGTAGGAGGTGTAATAACACGTTGTGGGAGACAATTGAAAATGTTGGATTTCATTTAGTAAGGAATGGAATGATTGAGACATATAGCATTTGGAACCTTCATGGGGAACAATTAGACCATGCTTCGTCTTCAAATGCCACAAGAATGGACAATGTTGAACCTATTGTGGATCCTAATGATCAAGTCATGGATATTATAGAGGATGTTTTTCCATTTGCATCGACCAACATCAATCACGAAAGGGAAGATGACGTGCCAACACCAATAGA
>NW_023010569.1:0-9121 GCF_902201215.1 Prunus dulcis | reverse complement strand
AATTGAAAGTTGAACTTTGAATTATAACACAAACTTAAATTAAACGATGCCCTCGGCATCAATGTGTTCGGAATAAATATTAAAAATAAAATACAAAGATGAATGTAAAGAAAAACGCCCTCAGGCGGCGGCTTCGTCCCCGGCAACGGCAACGGCCTCGGCAAGCCCAGGACCTTCGGCAGCGTCCTCCCCTTCGTAATCCTCGATCATATCTTCAGTCATTCCTTCGGGGAGGGGAGGGGGATCGGCAGCAAAGTTGAGGTTCAGCTTCTGACCAGGGTTGTACCGCTTGAATCGGTACAACATGTCCGCCATCTCAGAGCCCACCTCCTTATCCAGAAGGACAGCGAACTCCTCTGATGATCGGTACCCCTGGATAGCGGACCGAACGGCAGCCTCGATCTCCGCCGCCTTGGTACGCTCTCTCTCCTCCAGAGCGTCCTGGACCGCTTCCGAAGCAGCCTCAGCGTCCCGTGCCGCCGTCCGCGCTGCCTCCAAGGCCAGCCGTGTCTCCTCAGCCTTGGCCTCTGCAGCAAAGGCTCGCCGCTCGGCAGCCTCTTTGTCCTTCAGCAGATCAGCCGCCTTGGCCCTGCCGTCTTCATAGGCCTTTTTAGCCCGTTCGGCAGCATTAATGGCCCGCTTGACGCAGAGACACATCTCCATGGACGCCTGCACAACTAGCAAATTCAGAGAGAAGCCCCACTTCGAAAAATGGATTGACAATAGAAGGAAAGAGTTCTTACCGACGCCTGAAGACGGAAGGCCCGCCCGGCCTGTTCCCGAAGAAGCTTCTTCGACAATTCGTCAACCTCCGGCAGCTCCATCTGAGAGCCGAGGATCATATGATTGACGAATTGCACCGTCTTCGAGGGGCAGGCGATGGTAACGGCCTCGGTAGGACCGTCCTCGTCCTCCGCCGCGAGGACAGCCCTCGTGGTTTCCGAAGGACGGCTCCTCTTGGAGGCTGGCGAAGCTTCCAGGTCTACCGTGATCGGCCGCTTCCCGACTGCCTTTGAGGCAGTAGCTTCGGCATCTGGTTGCCTCGGTGCAATGGCACCGGCAGTTGGCCATGACACTGGTTCGGCACCCAGCTGCCGAAGACGCTCGGCAAGAGTTACGTCCTCGGGATCCGTGGACGGCCGAACGGAAGGCGCCTCGGGCTGTTTCCTTTGTTTCTTGCCCTGCAGACCCATCATGAGCCGCCTCTTGGACGACTCACTCATTTTCTTGACTTCGGCAGCCTTCCTTGCGTCAGTCACTGATCAAAAATACCCGATCAGTCGGCATGCAAAATAAATCGGTCAAGAAACTTGAGAAATGCTCAGGTACTTACTCTCGGCAGGGCTAACGAGGCCGGCTCTGATGAGATTGCTGGTAAAAAGGAATCGCGGGTAAACTCGCTCGGCGGCAGGGACCTCAGCCTGACTCTGTCGAGCTGCCGAATTTCGCTTTCCTTGGGGCTCGGTTGCTTTAGTTTACCTGCCGAAAGAAGAATGAGTTGCAAAACATAGAATAACAAGTACAATGGTTCTACGTACTGGTAACATAACTACCTACCGGCAATCTGGAACGCCGTAGGCACCGAAAACAGCGGGGACACTCCCGACGGCGATTCCCAATCACCCGAGAGTACCACCCGCCGATTCCTCCACGATTTTTGGGAAGTCGGCACGGCGCTGATGAAGTGCCCCCGCTCGGAAGCCTTCAGGCAATTCGCCTGAACCCAACCGCCGTGATCGGCACTCTTGGACTTCGTGACGCTGTATAGGTACGAGAATTGCTCGTAGGAGGGCTCCCCCTCCCCGGCAATCCCGAACGCAGCTATCACCCCCATTAAGGCCACCCAAAAGTTGGGATTATACTAGCCTGGGGCATACCCGATCTGGGCTAGGATCTTCTGAACGGCAGGCTGCAACGGTAGCCTGACACCCTGCGCCAACATATCGGTGAAGAAGACGACTCCACCATCTCCCGGGTCGCTGAGGGATTCGGTAGGGCTCGGAATCCTCATTTTTACCGAATCCGGGATGAGGTACTCCGCCCTAATCTTCTCGAGCTCCCGTTCGGTAAGTTTGTTGGGCTCCAAATAGTCGACCCCGAACAGGGTCTTCTTCGATACGCCCACCGGTATCCTTGACCGCTCTCGATGGACGATCGTAACCCTCGGTCGGGACGGACCGGCGACGACATCGTCGCGACCAGAGATAGAGGCCTCCAGCTGAGGATCGGAGGTACCGAATCGGGTACCATCTTTGTAGACCGCGACCAAGGGAAGCGGTTGCCCCGTCATCAGACCTTTGCCGATGCCGTGGGTAGGAACGGAGACAATCTCCTCACCGATAACTTCCACATCGGTGTCCTCTCTACTCTCGGCCCCGAGGCTCGCAGCCCCGCTGGATGGGTCCCAGCCCGATGATAACTCCTCATCGAAAGCATTGGGCTCACTGCCGAAGGAAGACTCGCTATCGGACATCTACAAAACAAGAAAAAGGAAAAGGATGGCTAAGGCTCTGAAATGAACTACCCTACCGATGTCTACGCCACTACCTATAGTTCACTAGACTACCGAAAGAGGGCCCCTATAGACGATCGACTAAGCCTACACTACGAAAGCACGCGGGTACATAAAGAAAAAATTATTATGGTACCGAACGGTAACTTACCTTTGCTATTGTTGAGACTTTGATTGCCGATAACACCTTCGAAAATCGCCTTGGTTGCCGATAACACCTTCGAAAATCGCCTTGGTTGCCGTTCACAATCTTCTGAAATCGCCTACGCAGAGCTCTCGCGTCACTCTCAAATGCAAAGTGAACTCTTATGTCCGGAGCGATCTCTATTTATAGGGAGAGGGCTGCAACGGTACGCCTCGGGAAACCAAACGGCTCATAATTACAGCCGTCAGACGTCGCTTCATTGGCCACGTGTCGCCCGGTGGATGGTGATGTCAGCTGCACGCCTGGTACAGAAGACGAAGCGTCTCTGCACGCCGGGTGCAGAAGGCGAAGCGTCTCCACGCGCCAGGCGCGGGAAACGAAGCGTCCCTGCCTTCACCCCTCTCAGCATCGGCGACCCTTCAGATCTCAGGGGAGCCTTCCACAAACAAACTTGCCGAACGGCAGGGCATCTATGAACCCTCGGGATGGAACCAAATTCCCTTCCGAAGAACCTTCGGAAGAGAACTTGGGGGACTACTGTTTATACCGTATATTAACGACCAATGACCACCTGACACGTGGACGGAAACGACAACTTGACATCAAAGGCCCTTCGGCATATCCCCTACCGAATCCTACACTTCCTGACACTTTTGACCTAGGACACGTGTCATGCTCACGACCAGCTCCTACAGTCCCACATCGGAAATATGAACATAATGCACGCCTCCCCAGGCCTATATAAGGAGACCCCTATTCCCAAAAGAAGGGGACAGAAAAAACCAACGGTACGCTACCGCTTGATCTGTAGTCTAAACTTTACTAAATCCGTACTTACTTAAGCATCGGAGAGCCTTCGGCCGGTACCGCACCGGTACCCCAAGGTCTTACCGAGCGTTCCCTTTTTGCAGGAACTTGATCTTCCGAAGACTAACTACCTTCCGAAGACACAATATCACTAAGTTGGGCGAACCACGTGTCAAACCACTTTTTCGCATCAACAATAATACATTACTTATAAGCTTTAAGGCTTTGCGTGTTTTAAATTTGTACAGGGCTGATATTGAGGAGCTGCCAAGTTCAATTGGCGTCTTGATACATTTGAGGTATTTGAACGTTTCTCGAAACAAAATTAAAGAACTTCCCAAGTCTATTGGCAAGCTTTATAACCTACAAACGTTAAGAATGGAGGATACATGGAATCTTGAAACGTTTCCAAAGGAAATGGAAAATTTGATCAACTTGAGGCATGTTTATTTCCATCGTCGTGATGAGGCAGTTTCATTTGGGATGGGACGATTGAAACATCTGCAAACAATATCTCCTTTTTTTACTTTGGACAAGGAAAGTAATCGTAGAATTGACGAGCTGGGTGGCTTAAACCAATTAAAAGGTGAACTAATTATTAGTGGTTTGGAACATGTGAGGGACGGAGGCCAAGCAAGGGCATCAAATTTAGTTGGGAAAGCAAATCTACGAAGGTTGACATTAGAATGGGGGGAGTATGACGAGGAAAGAAAAGAGAAAGACAATGATGTACTGGAGGGCCTCCGACTCAACGATGAGTTAGAATTCTTAAAGATTGACAGATTCATGGGTTCTAAATTAGCATCATGGATGATGAGTGGTTCGTTGCCACTGAATTTGACAGAGATTCGGTTAATGAGATGCATAGAATGCGAACAAGTCCCATCACTTGGCCATTTACCGAATCTTAGGCTTGTTGAGTTCAGTGAAATGTCAGAGCTTAAATGTGTGGGAGTTGAGTTTTATGGTTATAACCATGTTAACGGTGCGGCGAAGAAGAAAGAGACTTTGTTTCCAGCATTGAAAAGCTTCACTATTTATTATTGCCCAGCTCTAATTAAATGGGAGGAACTGCCACCAACAGATGAGAAAGTAGCGGTGTTTCCCTGCCTTGAGGAGTTGACTATAGACTCTTGCGATAGTCTCGAGTTCATTCCAATTACCCTGGGCAAGGGCAAGGGCATTCCATGCCTCCGCAAATTGCACATTGAGGATTGTGAGAAATTATCAAGCTTGCCGACTAGCTTAGAATATTGCATCTCTCTTCAGGAGTTGAGTATCAAGGAATGTGATGGATTGACAAGTCTACCGAGTGGGCTACCATCCTGCACATCTCTTAAGAAGTTGAGAATCGCGTCATGCCACAATTTGATATCTCTGGCACATCTCGATGTATCCAGGTTGCAGTCTCTTTCATCTTTAGAAATATTTTATTGTTTGAAATTAAAATATTTTTCATTGGAGGGGCTACGCTCTCTTACGCGTTTAGAATCTATGAAAATTGGTGCGTTTTCGGAGGAGCTCGATTCTTTCCCTGATTTTGAGCTTCCATCACAAATCCAAACTCTAGAGATCGAAGGGTGGCCTAAGCTCAAGTCTCTACCTCAACAACAAATTCAGCACTGCACTTGTCTACAAGTAGTGTCCATAGTCTCTTTTGACAGCGTGGAGGCTCTTCCAGAGTGGTTGGGTAACCTTACATCTCTTACCACCCTGAGTATCCGTCGGTGTAAGAATCTGGTGTCTCTTCCTGCCGTTGAAGTTATGCAACGCCTCACCAAACTTAAAAAGCTAGTGATTGATACATGTCCCCGTCTAGGGGGAATATCCACCCTCAAGAGCGGCCCAGAATGGCACAAGATTTCTCACATCCCACGTATAGATGGTAATTACAATTTTTGCAAATGAAATCATTGAATTCCCTTTTCTCACTTAATTTTCCAACAAGTATAAGTTAAGGATGGGGTATATATTTCTAATCTCGGATTGCATTCATTAGATGTGTTGGTAGATTTAATATAGAGATTAGAAATTGTAACCCAATCCTCTAACATAAAATACTTATTGAGGAATCTCCCTTATTTCTTCAGTATTATTGACCAAACACTTTTTTAATTAGTTTCCAGATGAGACTCATCGGAATCTTTTTAGTGATGATGATTCGACCAATGCAACCCCTTCACAAACTAGCTAGCATAGTTGGAGCACAAAGTGACTCTTCTTCTCTCATCAGATTAATCGTTAAACTAGATTTTCGGAGCTTTCTACTCTTCTCTAGCCTCTGCTTAATGTTTTCCATATCTTCCTATATACGTTGTTGGTTTGCAGAAGGATCTTATGCAATTGGAAGAACAAATAATGCGCATTAGGTGCAAACTTATTCCAGGTACTTCGCTTCAGTTCCCTTTCCTCTGCATCGTTATTTACTCATTTCTTTGGAGATCAATGCAGAAAAAAAATAAAAATAAAAAATAAAAAATTACCCTAATAATCATATCATACATTCCCATCTAATCATAACATCACTTTACTAGCACGGAGGAGAATACGATTATTCTGAGATTTCATTCTCCGATTTATATATGAGAAAAGTGTTCCCACTTTTGCTTTATATATATAGATGATATTCCTTCTGTTTCAATACAGATTATATACACATGATATACTATCATTAAGTAGATACTAACCTCTGTTAATTCTCAATGCACTTAAGTTCGATACGCTTACACGAATGTGAGTTTATTTTACATATCAGTTTCAGTAATATGTTCGTAAATTTTGTTATCATTTCAACTTTTTATACTTTTTCAGGTCAGGTTTTCGTCAGCATTTTTCATCTGCCTCATTCTCACCGCTTGATTCTTTTCCAGAGGGGATGGGGATGTATTTGCTATAGATCCTTGCATGAGGTAGGGGAAGGTGTCCATCAGATGGATTGGTGAAGCTGATCAACGACAATGTGTCATGGCAAGCACAAACTGATAAGGATGAAATATGGTGGTTTGCAGGAATCATGGGATAATATTGATACAGGCCATTATGTGTTGGTTGCCAGTGGTAGTAATCTTGTATGAGCTAGTTCTTTGCTTGTTATGGCTGAAGATCACAGGGTAGCCAAAGCTCAAGTCTCTACCTCAACAACAATTTCAACACTACACTTGTCTACAAGATTCGTATATACAGGTTTTCGACAGCGTGGAGGTTCTTCCAGAGCGGTTGGGGTAACCTTACATCTCTTACCCATCTGAGGATTAAGGCGTGTGAGAATCTGGTGTATCTTCCTGCCGTTGAGGTTATGCAACGCCTCACCAAACTTGTTACCTGTCCCTGTTTAGGGGGAAGATCCACCCTCCTGAGCGGCCCAGAATGGCACAAGATTTCTCACATCCCATGTATATCAGGTAATTATATTCTCAAAAGAAATCCTTCATTGTTTGTTCAATTCCCTTCTCACTTTTCTTTTCTTTAGTATTGACCAAACACCTTTTTTAATTAGTTGACCCACTCCCACTCCAAAGATGTTACCCAACCAATTACGAGCATTCTTTTTCAAGTGGTGATGATTCTGAGAGTTAGCCTACTCTTCTTCTCTAACAAATTATGTTCTTCTCTGATCAGATTAATCATTAAACTATATTTTCAGAGCAGATATTCCTGCTCTTCTCTAGCCTCTGCTTAATGTTTTCCACATCTTCCTGTATATGTTTGTGTTACTGATGGCAATTTGGCACAATTTGTTGGATTTCACTTCCGGAATAGATGATGCGGAATAGGTGCAAACTTAGTCCAGGAACTTCGCTTCAGTTCCCTTTCCCTGCATCATTACTTACTCATTTCTTTGGATATAAATGCAGAAGAAGAAAAAAATGGTGACTGGGATTGATTAGAATTACCCTAATAATCATATCATTCATTCACATCTTATAGTCATAAGATCACTTTACTAGCATGGAGAAAACAATTATTCTTCGAAATCATTCTCCTATTTATATATGAGAAAAGTATTCACATGTTTAGCTTCAATCCTTATCATTGGAGATATATACATTTTCCTAGCAATGTTGTGTTTAGTATTGTTTACTTTTGAAGTGTTTTATACATGTTCATCTGTAGCTTGCTAAATTTCTAACTCTACCTTCATTGGTAAATAAAATACTATATTTCTGCGCTCTTAGGGGAGACTTACAATGGAAAAATAAAATGGCGATAACTAGTTTAAAGTCATTTTCTTCATTGCTAGCTTTGCAATCTACTCTATATATTCAAGTACTGCTGATTTTATCTCTTTCTCATAAATCTATAGCAGTATTTTCCTCGTACATTTTATTGCTGCCGCTGGCCTACTAGTTTTGTATCATGAAAACAGACTTTGATTTGCAATGACAGAGATTTGAATTCTCAGATTAGCATAGTTGGCTGATGTGCCCACATTTCTAGTCTGTTAATGGCACTCTATGAAGTAACATACAAAAACTTTTGGCTCCTTGATCATTTGTATGATATTCCTTCTGTTTCAGAAAAGATTATGTACACATGATATGTTATCGGTAATTAGATGCTAACCTCTGCTCATTCTTAATGCCCTTTAGTTTGATGCTCTTACACGAATGTGAGTTTATTTACATATCGGTTTCAGTAATATATTCTTCACATATTTTGTTATCCTTTCAACTTTTTATACTTTTCTGGGTCAGGTTTTGATCAGCATTCATTTTGCATCTGCTTCAATCCGTGGAGGGTTAGAGGCACGTAAGCGGGAGATATAGCAGCTTGTTCAGATTCCAAGGTGCAGGTACCTAAGATCCATTTCCCCTGTTGTCCTACATTGGCCAGTTACTTATTTCTTAAGAATTATGTATGTTTGAATTATTATTAGTGAATTGATGTTAACCTTTGCTCATGCTTTAATGGTATATGTCTTTTGTTTCAATAAGAATTGTGTTGGCAGCAGCCTTTTGTAATTTGTTTGTTTCATGTATTAATCAACCTTTGTCCTATGCTTCCATCTTACCACTGGATGTATCTTTCACCTCTCTTTGCTTGTTGTGTAACCATTTCTGCAGAACCTGTGTTATTTATGAAATTGATGATACTCATTTGCAGATTTTTGGAACAAGCATCCATTTGAAGTTTAAAGAGTCCTTAGAAGTTGTTTATAAAAATTTGATGATCTGGAGGATTTACTCGAGTGATGAGGGAACCTTGCAGCTGTTGATGAACTATCTATTTGTATCTGTGAGGATTTACTTGAGATATGAGTATCCACGGGCAATTGAAGGCTCCGAAAATATTAATGTTCCCAAAACAAAAAAATGCACCGAGAAGAGTTGCCCAAGTCAAGTGGCAAAGATTTTCTCATATTTCCAAGAGTCAAGTGTATGTTTCATTTATAGTTAATTAACTAGTGGCCATTAAGTTTTTTCTCTACTACAACACAAAAGAAGAAGAAGAAGAAGAAGAAGAAATAAAGAAAGAGAAAAAAGGAGTAGTTTTACCATTACTATACCCAAAAAAAAATGTTTTGACATTACTATACACATTGCAGGAATATATTCAACTCTTTAGTGGTTTACTACATTTTACACTTTGCGCGACGAACAGAATTTCGTCGCGCAAAATACATTGTAGTCGCACAAATTTCAGCGCGACAGACACTT
>NW_023010568.1:0-9141 GCF_902201215.1 Prunus dulcis | reverse complement strand
ACTTCTAGCTCTGTTTCACACTTGCACCTGCTACAAAGGACTACCCCAGCTGATATGGTGGCTCTTGGTTTCTGGCTGGTCTCCCTTATGATCCTTCTGCCTCTGCTACAACTAGTATCTGTCATTGACTGAGTTTCTCTCTGTTCTGGCCAATTCAAGTTAACCATGTTGACTTGTGGTTGAGGGAAAGGATCTGTCGTGACCGATGGCGGTTTTTCCGCCAGTTTCAACCTTCCTGCCGTTATTCCTTCTTGTATCACGTCCCTGAAAACGACACAACTATTGGTGGAATGGTTCCAAGAGTTGTGCCCCCTGCAGTACTGTCTCCCTTTGAGTTCCTCCGGCTTGGGTATTCTGTGAGGCGTTTCTATTGCCTTCTGCAGCAGCATTTCATCGAACAAAGCATCAACCTTGGTTAAATCAAAAGAGTAAACCTTGTTCTGCATTGGCTTGTTGGGGACGAATCCTCCCGTGAATGGTGGTGGCTTTTGGTCTTTAGGTGGCTTTGTAAGGGCTTTGCAACTAATAGGATGTTTTAGTTTTGCCATTTCTGCCACCGAAACCTCTTTCTCTTCTGACTCTTCTGTGTCCTCCTGTGATTCCACCCCAATTAGGTGGACTGAAGAGGAAGGGGATTTGTAATAAGTGCCTTTAGAGGAGTTCCTTCTCTGTTGTTCCTCTCTGAGCAGCTCCTCGTATTTGGAAGCCTTATCAGCCAATTCTGCCAGGGCCCCGAACAATATCCCGTCGAACCTCTTTCTGAGAGAGATTTTAAGGGCAGCTTGGGCCATCTGGATGAAATGTCTCTCCTCCATGGGGATCCGGCACTTCATTTTAAGCTTTCTGAACCTGGTTATGAAGTCTTGGGCTGGTTCATCTTCGCTTTGCTTGAGGGCGGCCAAGTCACTGATGGTGACTTCTGGCTGGACCCTGTAATAATAGTCATGGAAGACGTTCTCCATCTGTTCCCAAGTCTGCACAGAATTGGCTGGCAGGCTAGTATACCAGGTGAAAGCCTGTCCAGAGAGAGAATTGCCAAAGAGTCTTAGTTTCAACAAAGGGTTGTTCTCAATAGCTATGCATTGGACGGAGAACCTGCCTATATGTTCAACTGAGGAAGCATGGGAATCTTCCCCGTTGAACAAGGTGAAGTTTGGTACTTTGAAGCCTGGAGGTAATGGTATTTGATCGATGCAGGCTGGATATGGTTTCCTGTATATAGGCCTTTCACCTCTTCTGGCCTCGGGTTCCATGATTTCCCTGATCATTCTCTGCAATGCCCCTATATCATTCAGAGCGTTGATGGGGGGAGGATTCTGTCCCTGTTCTGCCTGAATGTAATCGATTCTGGGCTCCATTCTGTATGGTCCGAGTGGAGGTTCTTCTCTGTGCCCTTCCTGCTCTTCGATATCTGGGTGATTTCTCCAGTTTGCCCCCGGTCTATTCCTGTCCTGGTTAGCAAAAAGGTTATTGCCTCCTCTGCCCCTTCTCCCTCTTGCGGGTGGAGGGAATGGATTAGGGTCCATCCTTCTGGGTCTATATGGCAATACAGCTGGTGGTTCTGGCTGAAATGCCAAAGGTTGATCATGCTGGACCGCCAAGGGTGGAATGGGCTGAGGTTCTGGCTGGTTCTGCTGAACCAATACAAGGTCATTTGGTCGGACTGGGACCTCCTGCTCTTGATTAGGAAGGATTCCCTCTCTTGGACTAGCCTGGACTTCTCTGTGATCTGGTACTCCAACTATCTGTGCAACTAAAGGATTTTCCTGGTATGGCCATGCCAGTCCTGGTGGAGGACCATGAGGGAGATCCAACTGCTGGACTACAGCATCGGGGTTTTGGACTCTGGCCATGGCGCTCTCTCGGTCTTTCCGGAACTGCCTGTTAACCTGCCATTGCATCATTGCTGTCATATTATTGAGAGTGTCTTGGTTCCTTTGGACCGTGACTTCTTGTCGGAGTATTGACTCCTGTATTTGATTCATCCTTCTGGAGTTAGTTCCAGAATGTCTACTTCCTGTGCTGCCGCGAGCTGATCGTCTGGCGTCGCTTTCTTCTGACTCGGAACCTTCCCTGCGAGCCATCTGGTTTGTCTCCATATCTAGTATGAATTCTGGCTAGAGCTTCCTGTATGTGTAAACCTGTGAACGGTTCTGCTGAAGTATGTATACTGAGAAGTCCCACTGGGCGTGCCAAATTGTTCACCCGTTTTTGCGTTTAGCTCCTGTGATGGAAGGGCGAAGTTCCCCACTGGCTTGGAGACCATGTACTGGTCAAGCGAGTCAGCTTTCTTTGGTGTGCGAGCGTGCCACTGCTAGCAACGTGAATTCTAGCAGACTTTTTTTTAGAATAGATAACTTGCGCCCCAAGTTACTGACTTCTAAAAATCAAACGATTGTGAATTTGGGTGAGTAATATCTCCCAAGTAAGTTCTTTTCTTGCCTTAGGCTGGTAAGGACTTTCATAATTTATCTCAGTATATAAAGGAAACGGCTGTTCTGGCCAGAAGTGTTTGATAGAAGTGGACTGTTTTAGGCAGAACTGCCTTTTGCAAGATAATAAATACACATATTTAACTCTAGACAAGTTAAAGGACTGTCGGAACTTCGTTTCCGCTTGAATGGAAGACTCCGCTTCAGGCTGGACTGGACATATCTGGATTGGTCCGCACTGCTTTGTGACTTCAAATGCTGGGTTGACCTGCAAATCGATACCAAAGTTGGATTTTGGCAGAGCTTTACGTTTTCTTCACGCTTTGTGAGGCCTTTTGAATAGGCAGAACTGCAATTCCTCCTGCTTGAAAGGGACAGAAGTGGCTATTCTCGATGGTCTGATGAGCTAAGGATCGTACTGCGAGAGTTTTTCTGCTTGAATAAGACTCGTCCTGAGTTTTCTGGGGTCTCCACGTCTGTGAAAACTCAAACTCTGCTTGTCTTGGCTTTTGCTGAACCAAATTTGTAACTAGGTGTCTCGTTCTAGAAGACTTGTCTTCTAAGTCTGAATTTTGGAATTCAAGTGAGCTCTTGGCTTTTTCTTGGTGTTGTGTTTTTGATTGATGAGTTGATTGTCCTTTTCTTTCTTGCCTGCTTCTGTTTTTATAAGAGATCCTCTTCTGGAGGTGTTTTCTAAATTTTAAATGGGCGGCAAAAAGATCTCTTAGAAAAGATCTTTATCAACCGTGGCAGACAAGTTCTCAATAGTCTCCAGTGATCCCTTCCCTAGTTCCCTGGGTGACTGCTTTTTTGTTTCAACCAACGCCAACGCTTGTGTGTGCTTTTCATGGCGGTTTGGTTTTCTTCTGTACTTTCTGAATAATTCCTTATTTTCTGTTCTAATTGAGAAGGCATGGCCTGTGAATCCTTTTGAAAAGATGGACTATTGTCTTCGGGGCAAAAAAAATCTCTGAAAATAGGTGGGCTTCTTGATTTCCTGTCGGCAGTTTCCCGGAGACGTCTCTTCCCATAAAAACTCTAGTTGAAAATGTTGACCCTCTCAATAGCTGAGGTAGCCACGTGGGAGATATATTTGTTTAGTTTCTTGGGCTTGAATCCAAACAAATTTTGTGGGCTGATCTTTTTAAAGCCCAAATGTCGGCTTTCCATGCTTTGGGCTTTTTGGGTTTTGGGTATGTGTTTCTTACCACGGGCCTTCTTCTTGGATTTCTTTTGGGTGTGCCAAATTTAGGCCCAAACAATATTAATTAAGGGTTTGTATCTCGAAATAGGTGCTCTGACCGCTCGTACGCAGCAGGCAGGACCCTCTCAGGGTGAGGCAGCGTGGAACTACTTGTGAGTGGATAGTTATTTTTAATATGCACTATTTTCAATGATTGAAAGAACATGCATGAAATTGGTATATATATATATATATTTGGAATAAGGATTGGGAAATTTATAAGTTTCGATATTAGTAATATGAAATTGAGAATTGGATTTTGATGTGGAAATTTGAAGGTTAAATTTTGGGGAAATGGGAATTGAGTATTATGGGTTAATATGGAAAGATGTATGATTACATTATGTAAGTACCATCCCCTAGTTACTAGGCTTCCCACACGTGGCGTTGGAATTTCCGGCATGTGAGACCCTGTGAATTGCTAGGAATCATCACACGTGGAGTTGGAACTTCCGACGTGTGATGATATAGTCTGTGCGCGTAGGACTTAGTATTGGAGCTACACATGGCGTTGGAAATTTTCCGGCGTCTGAGCTAGAGAGTTTCGTCCCCCGGTTGGACTGCTCATCCCTAGACGCAATCAACTAGAAATCCTGCAGGCCAGCCAAACAATCCCCCAGTTGGATTGTTTCCCCAGTACCTAAGTAGTGTGATAAATATTATGTATATATATATGTGTATAAATCAATTAAAGTATATGTAGTGGTTTGGAAGGAGCAATATAAATTTTATGAATAAAGTTTATGGATAGAGTGATTGGTTTCAAAGGGTTTCGGAGAATAATGTTTTGATCATTAAATAAAAGTTAGTGAATCTGCATATTTTGAGCATTATTTTTACACGGTGGGGTTCTTATGTTGTTTTGAATGCAAACTTTGTTTTTGTCCACTCACATGTTTTCTGTTTGTGGCCCCCCATACAGTAGTCTCTCAAGGGAGAGTTGCAAGCCGTGTTCGAGGCCCCGAACAGTGAACATCAGTAGATTAGGTTTCGAGTAATTTCTTTCTATTCAACTGGTTGTTCTTGTAAACTAAATTCGATAGATGCTCTGTTATTGCCCATGTTAGGCTTTACTTGTGAGGTCGGAGGCCATTTAGTGTATACTATTGAATGTGGAATGCATGCTGCTGGTTGGAATTATTTTGTGATGGTTATGCAGGTTGAAATTTTTGGGATTGTTCAATTTACAGAGGAGACTCTGCTAACATTTTGGTAGAAAGTCTCGGTTTTTAGTAAGTGGGCCCGGCATCGGGGTGATGTCGGTAACAGGACGGGATTCGGCCCAGTTTCTGAGGAAATTTCAGGGTGGGTCCTGTCAATTATACCCCTGCCACGTCATTAGTTTAACGGAATTTGGAATGGCGTTGACAGAAAGTGGTTAAGTGACACACGAAACATTGGTCAAGAGGGCAAAGTGGGTCACTTTAACTTTGAGGGGATAAAGTAAGAATTGATCAATGTTTCAGGAGGCACTGTAGCAGTTAAGCCTTATTCTTGTAATCTTTTTTCTACAGCCTTATATCATATCCATATGTTATCATCATCATATATGTATTCGTATTTTCATAAAGTCTGTGGTGTACAAGACTTATGAGAAGAAAACAAATTGTATAACACAATTTTTTTCGTTCAATAACAATCCACTTAATTGAATTCAAGCAAACCAACGTATGATTGTTGCCAGAAGAAATTAACCACTTGCCTTTATCAACGTACGTATTTCTTCCACCACACGTTGGTGGAAATGTATTGTTGCTGGGGCTGTTTCCACTCAAAGGAAATGAAGTCGTCTCAATTTGGAAAAGTAAGTCAGTCATGGGGTGATTCCGACCAAAGAAAAGTCATGGGGTGATTGAGAGAGTGAAGCCCCTATCAGCTTCCAATCCAATGACAGCGTCTGCGTGATTTATGGCTAATTCTTTGCAAGTGACTAATGGAAGCAAGTCAAAGTTTTGTGTCTTTGGAAAGCAAGTCAACCGTGGCTGATCGTAATGACTGGGACTTAGTTAAGCGCATTACTCAATCTTATAAACCAGTTTGCCATGCCTTCATAATCAAATGGGAATATAATATTACCCGCTTCTGATAAACAAATTCAAAATGGGGGTTTTGGTTTTGAAACTGATTTTATTAACATACTCACTTGTGAATGGAGCATTGTTGGTTTGCTCCATGCAAATGGGACTGGGAGGGAACGAGACAGATAGGCTGGCCCTGCTAGCCATCAGAGCTCAAATAAAGCAAGATCCTCATAATGTAACGAGCTCCTGGAATGAATCCACTCACTTTTGCTTGTGGCAAGGCGTCACCTGCAGTCGACGACATCGCCAAAGGGTCACAAGGCTAGACCTCCAATCTAGACCTCCAATCTCAAAAGCTGGCAGGGTGCCTATCCCCACACATAGGAAATCTAAGTTTCCTAAGTGAACTAGAACTACAAAACAACAGCTTCAGCAATAAAATCCCTCCAGAAATTGAGAATTTGCGTAGATTGCAGGTACTATCTCTACAGAACAACTCATTTAGTGGCCCTATTTCATACAACATATCATATTGCTCCAACCTCATCGTCATGAACATCGGTTTCAACGGGTTGGTGGGTAAAATTCCATCTGAATTTGGCTCTTTGTCGAAGCTTCAACGATTTGTTTTACAAGCTAATAATTTAACAGGAAAGATCCCTCCTTCCTTGGGAAACCTTTCGTCTCTCGAGGTACTTGCTGCAACACAAAATAACTTGGTGGGAAGCCTCCCTACTTCTCTGGGCCAATTGAAAAACTTAACATTTTTGTCATTGGGTTCAAACAAGTTAACTGGTACCATTCCTCCCTCCATCTATAACCTCTCTGCTCTTGATATTTTTTCCGTGGCCATTAACCAAATTCGAGGGAGTCTTCCATCAGACTTGGGAAACACCCTTCCTAATGTCCAAGACTTTAGCATCGCTTCAAACCACTTTTTTGGATCCTTGCCACTTTCACTATCGAATGCCACGAATCTACGTAGGATTCAAGTTCAGCACAACAAGCTAACGGGACAGGTGCCGGATTTCCGAAATCTTCAAGACCTAGAGACATTCTTCATTGAATGGAATCATCTCGGAAGCGGTACAGATGGTGACTTGACTTTCCTCACGGACTTGACCAATTCCACGGAGTTAAAATACTTGCTTATGACTGACAACCAGTTTGGAGGAACGTTGCCCACATCAATATCCAATCTGTCAACCAAGCTTGAAAAGTTCTCGTTTTACAGAAACCAACTACATGGAAGTATACCAACAGAATTAGGGAATCTGGTCAACTTGGAGTCGTTGGCAATGGGGGAAAATAGCTTGACGGGTAACATTCCCACTGAAATTCAGAAGATGTCAAGCCTTGTGGAATTAGATATTTCTATGAATGCATTATCAGGAAGCATTCCCTCCTCTTTAGGAAATTTAACCAAGTTATACGAACTCACCTTACAAGGAAATAATCTTGAGGGCGTCATCCCTTCAAGCTTGGGAGATTGCCAACAGCTGATATTATTGGATTTATCTAATAATAAACTTAGTGGCGCAATACCTCAACAAGTTATCGGCCTCCCGTCCTTATCAGTGCTTTTGAACTTGTCGATGAACAACCTTACGGGTTCTCTTCCGATGGAGGTTGGAAAGTTGAAGAGTCTAGGTGTACTGGACGTTTCTAATAACATGTTATCCGGAGAACTTCCTAGTAGCCTTGGTTCATGTGAGAGTATAGAAGTTTTGTACTTGCAAGGCAACTTCTTCAAGGGGCCTATTCCCTCATCTATGATTGGGTTGAAAGCCATAGGAGAATTAGACCTTTCTCGCAACAATTTGTCGGGTGAAATTCCAAAATTCTTAGGGGGCTTTGTCTTCTTGAAGAAACTAGACCTATCATTCAATGAATTTTGGGGAGCGGTACCAACTGGAGGAGGTGCTTTTAAAAATGCAAGTGCGATTTCAATTACTGGCAACACCAAGCTCTGTGGAGGTATTGCTGATCTGCAACTGCCCAAGTGCAAGTCCAGAAAAGGAGGATTATCTCGTAGCTTGAAATTAATAATCCCGTTAGTACTTTGCGGAGTTGCTCTTCTTGGAATAGTTATGGTGATGTCCTATTTCTTCCTCTGTTCGTCAAGAAGGAAAAGGAAAGAGATTCCGTTGAGCACATTGGCGAACCATTTTTTGCAAGTGTCATATGCTACTCTTCTAAGAGCTACTGACGAGTTCTCTTCGGCTAATTTGATTGGGGCAGGCAGTTTTGGGTCTGTGTACAAAGGAATTCTTGATGATAATGATAAACATCAACTTGTTGCTGTGAAGGTGTTCAACTTGTTACGCCATGGAGCATCGAAGAGTTTCATGGCCGAATGTGAGGCTTTAAGAAACATCAAGCATCGAAATCTTGTCGAGATTATAACTGCGTGTTCAAGTGTTGACTTTCATGGTAATGACTTCAAGGCTCTGGTTTACAAGTACCTGGACAGAGGAAGCTTAGAGAAGTGGCTGCATCCTCCTACTGAAATTGAAGAGGTAAGAGAGGGACCCAAGAGTTTAAATCTAGATCAAAGGCTAGAGATTGCCATTGATGTTGCTTGTGCATTGGATTATCTTCATAATCATTGCGAAACACCGATAGTTCATTGTGATCTCAAGCCAAGCAATGTTCTTTTGGACAACGAGATGACTGGACATGTTTCTGACTTCGGACTCGCAAGATTTCTCTCCCAAGAAACTGATATTAATGTTTCCAACAATCACACAAGTTCCATTGGAATAAAAGGAACGGTTGGTTATGCTGCTCCAGGTAAGTGGTGTCCTTGTTTTCTTTTTAAATCTTACGAAGTTTGGCTATTTTACTAACAATTGTGCTGATAATATCTTATGATGTTTCAATGGTAGAGTACGGTATGGGAAGCGAGGTGTCAACAAATGGAGATGTCTACAGCTTTGGTATTCTTCTGTTAGAGATGTTCGCAGGAAAGCGACCCACCGATGACATGTTTAATGGGGACCTAAACCTTCATACTTATGTTAAAATGGCTTTCCCTAATCGAGTTATGGAGATTGTAGATTCAACACTTTTTGAAGGAGGCACCAACGAGAGAAGGGTTCAAAAGATTGAGGTGTGCTTGAATTCAATATTTAGAATTGGAATTGAATGCTCTGCTGAATCTCCAACGGACCGTCTAAAGAATATCAGTGATGCTGCATCTGAGCTGCATTCCATTAGAGACGTTCTTCTTGGATAGGAACTTTTTCTGCTACGGGTTTGTGTGATGGGGATATTATTTTTTATGTGCTGCCAGAGAAATATTCTTTGTTGCTTGCTGCTGCTAGCCTGGTACAGTAGATGGGAGTTGTGCTACTACTACGTCGTTTTATTTGTGTTTGGGCCTGAAGCCCTTAGAAATGTGATCAAACTACTGCATCTTGTGTAAATATCTTATCTTAAATAA
>NW_023010567.1:0-7500 GCF_902201215.1 Prunus dulcis | reverse complement strand
TCGGTTCCCGCAACCAAGCCTTTATTATTATGTCTCTCTTTCTTAAGGGCGGGCTTGCGGTTCATTACACCAAATTCTGTGAACTATTGAAGCTATCAAGAGAGTACCAAATGCTGAGGGTGACGAAGGTTACCGGGAACCGCAAGGTTGCAAGGTTCCCGGGAAACGACGTTCCCTTTGTAAAGTAGGCCTTTTGATAACTAATTAGAGTTGACATGAAATGGATCGCGGAAGAAGACGTATCTGATGAATGAATAGTGTGTGCATTGCCCTGGTTACGAAGATTACTAAAATATCTCAAATTGAAACAGATGGAAACCATAAACCTGTATTGTGATAATAAAGCTGCTATTGAGATAACACATAATCCGGTACAATTGGCCGGCATTTCATCAAAGAAGAATTAGAAAATGGTGTCATTAAATTTCCGTTCGTAAACTCATAAAATCAACTTACTGATATTCGGATAAAGGTCCAATCCAATAAAGTTTTCTATTACTCATTGACAAGTTGGGCATGCGTGATATTTTTGCACCAACTTTGGGAGTGTTAGCTAGTAGCATTAATGAGGTTGGCTCCATTAATGAGGTGGGTGCATTAATGAGGTTGGCTTGACTTTGGGAGGCTGCTGCTGCAAAATCTCTAGGATTAGGAGCTCAAAACCAGCTACCATCTACCTACTTGTAATTAATATTGAGCTTGAATAGCAAGCTTTCTCCTTGTATAAATTCTGTTGTAAGTTACACAAAGAAATACAATGAACTTGAAACCAGAAACCTTTCTCCAGATACTATTTTGATACTCTGTTTAGCAAGTTGTATACATCTCTATCTCTCTCTCCTTCTATTTGAAGCTGAATGTTGGGTTCTTGCAGAGCACTAGAGAAGAAGCAGAAGTAGAAGAATAACAAGTGTGGAGTCTCAAAATATCTGAGGAGAGTTTTTAGTTCAGTCTCATTGAATGGCAGGAAAGGCGCCACTGAAAGTGAAGGTTTGCTTTTCTATTTTTACAAAATTAGTGAAACACCCATTCCTAGACATAAAACTATAAATATACCCTACACTATTTAAAACATAGAAACACACCCAAAATAAACCCAAAAATCAACAATTGTATATTTTTTAATTTAATTAATAAGATGAAATATCTTTATTACCCTTTTTAGCATTAAATTAGTTTTGGATCTCGTTTGAAGCCTCCCTCAGGTTTGAAGCCTCAAGCCCCTCTCCTGCTTCAAACCACCATATATGCTCTGTTCTCTCCCTTCTTCCCTCTCTATGCCTTCAAAGTAAACCAAACAGTCTCAAAGCCATAGACCAACACAAGACCGACGACAATCTCCGTTACATAGGTGGCCTCAGACGTGTTCTCGCAGCCGATGCCTCTATTTCCTTTGTAGGTTTGTTCCATCTGCTTCAATTTGTTATTTTCCTTTTGATTTTTGCTAAATTTACTTGAATTTCTACTTAGTTTCAGTTTCTTCGTTGAATTTGGTGCTAATTTCTAATTTTTTCAATATGAACAGAGCTAATGGTTAAGCTCATTGAGTTATGTGGCTACTCTATAGATTTGAGGTGTCAATTGCAGGGGCGTAGGTGTTCAGAACACCGACGCCGGTGGTGATTGCGAGAAGAAAGAAGATGAAGACGATTTCCACCGACAATATATTCCAAAATGGCCAAATCCATCCTGTGTTCCCAATTTTCAACCTAGATCTCTTGTTCGCCGATGCTGACGACGATGATTTTTCCATAGCCAAAAGGGCTGCCGCTTCCTCTTCCTTTTTGCAGCCGCCATTGAAGAAGCTCTTCTTTGAACAGCGAGATACGCCGAACTTGGTAAAGTCATTTTACAACTCAGAAGGTGGACTCAGGTCTTGATCCATGAGAGCAACCAGCTTCTGAGTTTGATCATCAACACCTTTTACAGCAACAAGGAGATCTTTCTTTGTGAGTTCATCAGTGACGCCTCTGATGTACATATTTTCACCGTTTATTCTTATGTTGATTGCTCATTTCAGTATTTTCTAGTTTTATTGTATGAATGGTCCTCAATGATTTTGTGTTCCAATTTAGAATGGGTCTCAATGATTTTGTGTTTTGGAGCTGAATACAAAAGCAGTGGTTCATACAGTTATGATTCTGGAAAATGAACAGTTGCCTGTGTATTTCATTTGAAGCATGTCTGGCCATGGTTTGTATAATGTTTTTTCCTGGTGTCCCACCCATTGTTCTTGTATCTTTCTAGCAATATGGATTTAATCCTCATGAAAAGAAAAAAGAAGAAGTAATTGACACACTAATAATCTGGTATAGCTGTGTTAAGAGATGGATGGTAGATGTTAAAACATGTGAACATACAAGCCTTGTTGATTTTAAATTTGAGAATGTTAATGTATGTACTCTGTCTCTGTACCAACAGCCGAAGCAAATCCACGAGATTAAGGATTTCCTTCTAACTGCAAGAAGGAAGGATGCACACTCTATCAAAATCAAGAGGAGCAAAGATGCTGTCAAGTTTAAGGTTCGATGCTCCAAGTACCTTTACACTCTTTGCGTGTTTGATTCGGAGAAGGCCGACAAGTTGAAGCAATCCCTTCCTCCAGGTATAGCATTTCGTTTTCAGTTGTGCCATTTATTATGATTTGCAACTCGTATATGGTCATCTTTCTGTGCATTGATATGGCATTTGCAACAAGCCAATTTTGGATTTTTGGGTGGTTGTGGGTCTAATATATGACTTTTGTAAATTTCAACAAGCTGGTAAGTTGATTTGTAGTATACAATTTGTTACCTGTAAGTCGTATGAGTAGTTGTTAACTTCCAGTAAGTGGTATGAGCACTTGTTATACTGTTCATACCCTGCAACTGAGTTGATTTATATAACATAGTATTAACAGTGTACTTCTATGACATAGTATTAACAGATTTTCAGTAACAAAGCACGCTCTATATTTTGCTCTATATATGGCTGTGCACTTGAAGTTTATGATATGCAAAATGTGATTTTTCCTAGGAAAATAGTTCTATGACATAGTATTAACAATGTACTTCTGTGACATAGTATTAACAGTGTACTTTTTTTTTTTCCTTCTTATAAAGGTATTTCCTTTTGCCTTTGCGATTGTATCTGGTGAAACTATGGACAATTGGAGGTGGCAACAAAGGATATCGAATCTCTTGTTAGGGTTTTTTGGATTTTTTGTATGAAATAGTATTTACAATGTTTTTCTATGAAATTGTATTAAGAATGTTTTTCTATGAAATTGTATTAAGAATGTTTTTCTATGAAATTGTATTAACAATATAGCATGGTATTAACAATGCACTTTTATGACATGATATTAACAATGTACTTTAATGACATGGTATTAACAATGTACTTCTATGATATGGTTTGCGGAGGTTTGATGGAGAATGAAGGGTCGTGGGGAAAGACCCTTGGTTTTCGTGATTTTTTTTAATTTTTTTAATTTTAAGTTTGAGTTTTTTCAAAAAAATCTAATATGGGCTCGCGGGCTTGTTTTGGGTTCTTTTGGGAATTTTGTGTTGAGCTTGTTTTAAGTTAATCAATGGCAGAGACGTAATTTATAGGAACTTCAATACTAATTTCATATGTAGTAAATGGTTTTTGGGTGTGTTTCTAAAGTACATTCTATATAGGGTTTTTTATTTATTTATAAATTTAAATAATTACAGCCCCTATTTTGGGTATATTACTAAAGCTCCCAAAATTGATTGGTTTGTCGCTCAGCTGCTGTGACTGTTGCTCTCTTTAGAGTTTGGTCTATCGGTCTTTGCAACCATGGGGATGATGATAAGGTCAAGCGCTTTTTGGTTTTGTTTTGGACAATAAATGATCTAAAAAAGGCCTTGGACATTTGGTACATTTTTCCATTTTTTTTTTGGGGCACAAATTGATCTCGGGTCAACTTTATTTTCTTAGATTTAACCATAACTTTCTTAACCTTACTAAAATTATGCAAACATGTCTACGTTTTCAAAAAATTATTTCTCATGCCGTTGTATATCTAAAATGAGGCAATTTTTGTTATTCCTGTATCTGAAGTTTCACGTTCGATTTCCCTCATCCTTAATTTCACTTGTATAAAAGAATGAGTGACCTTTCATAAAATTTTATAATAACAATTACCATGTTAGTGAGAAAATTAAGAGGTGCAATAATTTAGATAGGGTAAATTACTCAAATGGTCCTCAAACTTATACCCGATTTACATTTTGGTCCCTCAATTAAATTATTCATTCAAATAGTCCATCAACTCTATATTAATAGCTCCATTGATCTTACCGTTACATTATGTTAATATTACCGTCAGATGTAAGAGTAAAATCATCCATAACCGTCCTATGTTTCCCAAAAGGTGATAAAGTGGTTATACATATGTGATAAAGTGGTGAGATAAAGGGGTGATACATATGTCAAAAGTCTTATTTACCCCCACAAATGTAGCATGTGATGCTTACATGACTAAATTTAACCGAAAATTTAACGGTATGACCAAAGCGCCGATTAATAAAGAGTTGGTGGACCATTTGAACGAATAATTTAGTTGAGGGACCAAAATGTAAATCATGTACAAATTTGAGGACCATTTGAGTAATTTACCCAGTTTAGTTGTACAGATGCATGAAAATAGCAGCACTCTTATAATTTCATCAAATTGCCCATTTTCAAATGGATCGGACTATGAGACCACTGTCAATTGATCAAAAATTTGGCTGCATTTTAGGATCGATTGTAGGTAAAAATTGAGTGGAATGTGAAAATGTAAGGTATGTGGAGAAAGTAGAATAGTTGGTAAAAATAACAACACTATCATGATTTAATTTGATTACCCATTTTCAAATGGACCGGAAGTAAATCAATTGCTAATCAATAGCCCATGCTCACGTTTTTGTACGCCTTGACTATAATGAGTGGAAAGTTATAAGGGGTTGACTTTATAGCCATCAGATCAATCCAAGGGCTGGGGAGAATTGAGATAAAGTTTCACAGTTGGGTAGGTGGGGAACCCAAACCCGAATTGAATATCCAACGCGTCCAAAAAGAAGAAGAAGAGGGAAACACGTCCGAAAAAGAAGAAGAAGAGGCAAGTTCGAAGTTTGAACAGAAAAAACTCATCTCTCTAAAACCCAGAGGTCTGAGATACCCAATGAAGGCAACGGCTAACGACAGTTGAAGGCAACGATTCGCAACTCCGTTCTCCAGACCCGGAAAAAGTAGTTATTTTGAGTAGAAGGGGCAAAGGTGTGGATTCCAAATCAGTGAAGGGGCGAAGCAGTGGAAGGGGAAGGAGAGAAGTTGTAGTCGTTGGAAGTGGTAGGTTCCATTTGTGGAGCAAAGAAACAGAAACACCCCACACAGACGCCTTGCAATAACCAGCATTTGGTGAGTAATTTATGGAATTTGAGTTTAGGGTTAGAGTAATGGTTTTCCCCAATTTGTACCATAAATTTTGTTGGATTTGGCATCTCTTCGTTGTGCTTCAGTTGCATGTTAATTTTTGCTTGGGTATATGTTAAAAAAAGAATGAAAATCAAGTCAATAACAAGTGAATAACATGTCAATAATGATATGAATAAGATAATGGTGTTGAATTGGAGGAGGCCCTCAAAACCTTCCACATTTGAAGCAGTGCATAGTGCAGATTATCTCTCTGGCGCTAGAATATGTATATATATTTTTTCAAATAAATATGATTTCCTTTGTTACTAAATTTGCCTGAGAAACATGAGAACAGATAATAATAAACTCATGAATAGAAGTGCAAAGCATTTGATGAGTAATTTATGGAATTTGAGTTTAGGGTTAGAGTAATGGTTTTCCCCAATTTGTACCATCAATGTTGTTGGATTTGGCATCTCTTCTTTGTGCTTCAATTGCATGTTAATTTTTGCTTGGGTATATGTTAAAAAACGAATGAAAATAAAGTCAATCACATGTCAATAACATGTCAATAACATGTTAGTAATGATATGAATAAGATAATGGTGTTGAATTGGAGGAGGCCCTCAAAACCTTCCACATTTGAAGCAGTGCAGAGTGCAGAGTTCCTCTCTGGCGCTAGAATTTATATATTTTTTGAAATAAATATTATTTCATTTGTTACTAAATTTGCCTATGATAAATGAGAACAGATAATAATAAACTCATGAATAAAAGTGCAAAGCATTTGAAATAAAGGTTGATCTATGACGATTGTGGTTGACTGAAGAAAAAGCTAGAAAGAAAGAAGGATGTGGCAATTGCTTAGCAAGCAGATAGCAGAGTAGATGCTTTGCTTTGCTTCCTTCCACTATATTTCTTATTTATTTAGTTTGTGTTGTGTATGAAATGACAATAATTGTCATGTGTGTGAAGTGCAGAACTTGCCTAGATTGCACTCACACGAGTATGGATACATAAATAAAACAGGTGAAATTGTTTGTAATTCACATAAGCATTGCATTAACATGTATTTGCACAAAATGTGTCACATTGCTTTGATGATGTTAAAGCCTGTGATCAGTAATCCCTATGCTCATGTACTTTGTAAAATTTGTAATGTGCCTGGTTGACTAGTTGTGATTGTGCAAATACGTGGTAGTATATGTGTTCACGTTATTTCACATTGTATTTGAGGAAATGGGATCCAACGTGGAGCTGGTATGGCCAGAGGCAGAGGCATATTCGTCACGGGTGAACAACCGCTCACATGCAAATTCATCTCTAGCTGCAATTCGAGCGAAGTTGAGTGCGGAACAATTAGAACAATTCAAGACATCATGCTTTGGCCATCTTCTGAATATAGATAAGATTCAGTTTAGCGGCAGATTGTGCATGGGGTTGTGTTGCGTAGAGTAGCGGGGCAGGGTGTGAAAGACTTGGATGGACTGAGTTTCTTATTAGGGTGTGACGTTGCTCAGTTCACTCGTCAGGATTTCTGTTTGATCACATGGCTTCGTTTTGGGGAAGTGCCTGAAGTTTCCAGTGGAGAGAGTGATGAAATTAGACTTCAGAAAAGATATTTTATAGATGAAGGAATTACATGCAATGCTTTAGAAGAAGCATTTCTGAGGTGCACAGAGGAAGATGACATCTACAAGCTAGCACTTGTTTACTTTGCTGAGTTAGTGGTTTTGGGAAGGGACAAACATTTGAACATCAATCTAAATTACCTGACCCTTGTAGAGGACTTGGATGCGTTCAACAGTTATCCGTGGGGTTCGGTGTCCTTTGACAAAACCCAAGACAGTCTATTTTCTGCACCAACAAAGTATGTGAAAAGCTTTGAAAATGAAGAGGGAAGAGGGAAGGGGAAAAGTAAGGTAACGGGAACAAGCCCGAGAAATGAGAAGGGCAAGAAGGATAAGCATGGTGAAGCGCAAAGGAGTGGCTGGAGTTTTAAAGGTTTCACGTATGCTTTCCAGGTACATGGTAATAATGTTCATGTCAGTTATGTTTTGTTTTTTCTTTAAAACTTAAATAATGACTTTTGTC
>NW_023010566.1:0-9401 GCF_902201215.1 Prunus dulcis | reverse complement strand
CACACACACACACACACACACACAGAGGTAACATCGTGGCCTTCATGGTGTACCTAGCGCCACTGTAATCTGTCTCTCTCTCTGTCTCTGTCATGCACATATGGGATTTCATGCATCGTCTGTAATTGTTGTCTAACTTTTTGCCTGAGCTTGGATTGTTTCAATTTCTTTAGAATTTTACTTTTCAAGATTGGTTATATACTACAGTGGCGCCAAAATGGAAGGACTCAGGAGGAAATAGAGGGAAAGAGTTTTGAGGGTTCGGTTTGGTTGAATGGGTAGTGATTTTTTTAAAGTCAGTTTTGACGGAAATTAACTAGAAGGACCATTTGAATGGGTAGATGATAACCTGAAGGACTATTACTGTCACAAAAAAACTTAAAGGACGATTCATGATAATTTTGTAAACCTAAAGGACCATTTGTGATAAAAAGCCTTGATTTTATTACTTGTTGAAGCTCATATCATGCCAATTTGTAAGTGCAATCAATTACAAATTATTAATGAGTTTTCTTTTTCTTCATCGTCTTATTATATAGAGTTATCTACTGTAGACGTCCCTGAACTTGGCCCTCAATTGAACCTTTTTTTTGAGGCAATTATATCCATTAACTCGACAAATAGTTCCAATTGGGTCCTACCCTCTAACTCTATCAATTTGTTCGTCAAAATGTGAGGGTAAAAGTGTCCTTTCCTGTAACAACCCGATCTTAAATTAATTTTTAGTTATTAATCTATTCTGAGAAAAGATAATTTTGCCCCTATAATAAATTATTAGAGAAAATTGTGACTTGTTGACCAGGGAGACTTTGGTAAAATTGTTACATCTCGGTCCGAAAAAGTGTTAAAATAATTAAAGTAAGAATAAATTTAAATGAGGAATAAATTGAAATAAAAATTAAAATAAAAGGATTTAAATTAATTAAGGTTTTTGAGAAATTAAAATATTATTTAATATTAAGAAGGGGCAAAAAGGTCATTTTAAGTTCAGGAAGGAATTTAGAAATTTCGATTGGACCATTGCGTAGAGCATGTTGAAACGAGTCCGTAGACACATAGTGGACTCGAATCGGGATTGTAACGAAGAAATGACAATGAAAAGAAGTTTAGTGGCATAATTGTAAATAATTCGAAGTTCAGTTTTTGAAAAACCCAGATTTTCTGCAGTTTGGCAGCTCGACCAGCTGACTTCCAAACGTGATATCTCTCAACTCCGGGCACCAATTGAAGGAAGACCAGCCCCGTTCGAACCACCACGCTTCCCTCTTCCAGTCCCAGCCCATCTCAGCCTCGATCGGCTGTTGTGGTCAAACCGCCACGAAACAGGGCTGTTTGGACAGTTTTTAACGGAATTTCGTGGAGCTCGTTCAGACACCTCTGGCCACCATTTTCTTCGAATTTGGTATGTTTTTCCATCCTTTCAATGTGTTCTAGCTGATGGTTCGGTAGGATTTGAACAATTTCTATTGTAGGCAACTCGATTTGTAACCCAAAATTTGGCTGGATTTCGGGATGAGATTCCGGCCACGTCCGCTCATTTTTCGAGGTAGGTCCAAACAAAAGTGGTTCCAAATAGGTTGTTATACCTAGGATAGGAGTTTGGGCTGGCGGTTTGGAGTATTTCCGGCTGCCGAAAATTGATCAAGCCACCCACGTGTTGCCAGCGCGTGTGGCGGTGCGTGGACTGCATAGTGAGGTCACTCTTAGTCCTAGAATGATTCTCGTGTCATCACGAGCGCGTAGGAATTCGCGGATCTCAATTTGGACAACGTTTGAGCCCCAATCAGATCTCGCATATTGTGCGATTTTCGAGTTTGATACATTTGAACCGTTGGATCGTAGTTATTCTCGTATATGTCAAGCTAGACAATTCTCGGATTGTGTAGGATTCAACGGATCGGGAATCGAGTCCTGGATACTCCGAAAAGGCCAACCTAGGGCTAGGTTTACTGTAACCGTCCGATCGTGCGATCGTGAGTAGTCTGACCGTCCGATCGAGACCAAACTCTCGAGACATGTGTCCTAAGCATGTTAAGACCTCTAGGAACTGTTGGATCTAAATTTTGCAGTCGTGGACCCCATGGGGTCCCGGGTTGACTTTTTGGGACTTATCTATTTTTGAGTCCCGAGGCACTCTTAGACCGTTCTAATCATTGGAAAAGCTTACATAGGCTTGAGAATGACTTCAAATAAAATGCACGCACTTCTAGGAGCCCAGGGCCAGGACTTTGGATTAAATAACGAGGATGAGCTCCATGTGATATGTTTGAGCATTCAGAAAGCTCATGCGCGTGCGAGTGTTCACTTGGTTTAGTTGTAGTTCTAATTTCATGATTTTATGTGATTTCGAGATGAGTGTTTAATTATCTGTTTATTTATCACCTGTTTATATATGTTCATATGGTTAATTGTGTGGTAGGCGTATAAATATAATATTGGAATGGGATGCTAAGCAAAGATCGAGATTGTTAACAAACTAGCCAAGTGTTTAGTGTATGTATATATACTGTGCCGTCTAGATATTGCTAGATGTAGTCTAAATTGTTTAGACTACGTTGGATTGCTGGACAGTAGAATATATATATATATATATTCAGTAGTTGAAAAGGATGAATCTTAGCTTTTGAATTTTATCAGATTATGATATATATATATATATATTTTAAGTTGAGTTGAGAACCAATCTATTTAAAGTTTATATAAATGATGAGTTATGGTTTTCAAACCCACCACAAGGGTACCCCCCAGTTGCCTTGAGACAGTTTGTTATTTTGATGATGCCCCACGAATTTTGGGGACTCATGAACCGTGTGGTGCAAGGATTGCGGCTCAGATTGAAGTGTTATCTCTGAGACCTGCGAGGATTACGGCTTAGATTGAAGTGTTATCTCTGAGACCTGTGAGGAATGCGGCTCGGTTAACTTTATGGTTTTGAGATCTGCGAGGATGGAATTGACGGTATTAAAGGAATTGACGGATCAGAAAGGGGAGTACGCCTAGGTGGAGAGAATTTAAGTCCTGAGATGCTTTTAAATGAAATTGAGAACTTTATACGGCTACCATTATTTTCTTAAGCATCACATTTGTTTTACAAGTGTTAGATGGAAATATACATATAGATTCTAATTAAATTGTTGATATATATATAAATATATATATATATATTTATGAACCTTACTGGAGTTTCAATACAAGGATACAAGGGTCTTCGAAGCTTATAAATCTTTAACTTATTTTATTTCATTTCATTTTATTTTAGTATGTTTATTTATCTTTATCTTTTATTATTTTATCTAGTATTAAATATCTTAAGTTTTTCTAGCTTATTTAGCCCCACGAGTATTAGAGTTATCCGGACCATGGGAGCGAGGATTGCGGACCAGGTTGACCAGATGTCTCCTAAGTCCAGCAAGGATTACACCACTACAAGGGAACTTCCTTCATATCCAGAGAAATGCAAGATATGGCAAAAGCACTCAAGATCAAGCTACTTCAATCCACTCCTTACTATGCATAGGCAAATGGATAGGCAGAATCAAGCAACAAGGCTATGTTGGTAAATTTTAACAACAATATTAAAACCTTGCAAGTGCACAAATCAAATGATAGTATAGTAGGCAAGCAAGGGTCGATTCCACAGAGATTGTGATCTAAAGAGATGTTTATGAATGTCACACAATGAAAACTAAAACACAATTAAACACAAAAACAAAATAAAGATTGAAATCACAAGGACTTCCACACACATGCCAACACCAAGGGGGGTTTTGATTTGATTTTGTGAATAAAACAAAATAAGGAAAAGAAAACAAAAGAGAATTTAAATTAGAGTTTAAGAGAAATTGGTTTAAAATCAATCAAGAACAATAGTTAGGACTCACTACCCACCTCCAAACAATCAATCAATCCATAAACAACAATAGATAATCAATTTCTAGCAAGCATATGATGACGACACTCACAACAAGATCATGGCATTTGACTCGAGTTGTATGATTCTCTCTTAAGTGTATGTAAAGTGTATGGCATTTACATCAATATGTGTATTCTTAATTGAAATCTAGTATGGCATTTACTCAAATTAACAATCAAGAATCCATTAAGATCAAAGAGAATATGAGTGTCACAAAACCCCTAAAACATGGCATTTGTTATTAGGAATTCAAGAATCGATTTCTCATAACTAGTTCTTAACCCAATTATTCGTTGCAAACAAGAACACATTCAATATGGCAATTGACCTATGTTCTACAACAATTTAATTCCAATACATGCTTCTAAGTTAGCTACTCAAAGAAACAAAATATCAGAATTCACATAACATAGAGAAACCGAAATCATCAAGCTTGTAGAAACTAAAAATCCATTAAACTTGTTTATAAAATTGAAATCATGTTTAGGGCTTCAAGATTAAGCCCTAACTAACAAGAAATTAGTTACTCATGTTCTTGGATGAACCCAAAAATAAATACATAAGAACTGAAAATTAAAAGAAGGAAGGAAAAGAAAGAACTTGTTGGCAGCTTTCTCCTCTTGTGAGGTTGATCCCCTTTGGACGTGAATGCTTGTTTTGGGGGCCTTGGCTGGCCTTTTATATGACCTATATCAGGTTTCTAAACCCTAAAGATGACTGAAAAGTTGTCCAAGAAGTCTTGGTAAATAAGGGATCCAAATAGGAAAGTAAAGATTGCAATTCCTAACTCCACAAGGAAATACAGCTCAGCCCAATTGTCACACGATTTTAGGATCTTTGGCCTCCTAGAAAAATCAGTAAAAATATATTTTAGAAAGATAAATGTCTTATCTTTCCAACCATATATAACACGTAACTTGAAAAATTCGGGAATCTTCCGTTTCTTCACATTCACATAACATGTACGAAACTGTCCTGTCTGCACGTGGGCTAAATTTACTTGTAATACTGTACCAATTGGCTTGGTAGAAAATTCTAGAAAAATCATAGATTGAACTTCAAGATGTTAGCTTTCATCTCCAATTGGCCTTGCACTAAAATTCCTCCGAAAAGTTGATTTTCCCTTAAAAATCTTCTAAGAGCGCAGAAAAGCTGAAAATCAGAAAAGTAAAGTAATAAGCCCTTTTTAAATCTAATTCTCTTACAAAACCTAAGTAAAAAGAGTACATAAATGAGTATATTTATGGACTTATCAAATACCCACAACTTAGATTTTGCTAGTCCTCGAGCAAAATAAAACGGAAAATAAAAACAAAAAAACGACTCAAAACAAACAAACAACTAAATTCCCAATATTGATATCAGAGATAATCACCAACGGTTAACTAACTTCCAAGAAATAAGCAACATTAACTCAAGACATCATCAAGGGGTTAACCAAACTTTAATTGAACAACTTGGAGTGTCGTATGTGAAATAGTCAATATTAATATAACCTCGACTTATGCTTCACAAAAGTTAAATAACGAAATAAGAACAAGCTTTAACTTCAATTCTCATCAAGGATGTTCACTCCAATGAAAGCACTCGAAATTTGACTAGGTAGTGTTACTCATATATGTGAGAAGAATCAAATCAATAGGATGTACTCACATAATTGAAATAAAAGCACAAGATATGAATAAAAGATCTCATGGAAAGATATCGCATACTTGAAAACATTTAAACCATCCGACCACAGTCCTTCCACACCTATTCTCCACATGTGAGGTACCACACTTCTCCTTGGATCAAGTAGGACTTTCATTAAGGTTGTAATAGGGCTTAGGGTGATGGGTGAAACAAAAAAGAGATATGGATGAACAAACGAAGTCTAAGGGCTAAGTAAAACTTTCCATGAAATTATAACATCTTGCACTTTAGCACACAATTTCATCTTGATATTGTCTTAAAATGTTTATTTTTCACTTTTTTTTTCCCTAACTCCATTAGCTTTCTAACAACCCATGTAACAAGTATTAGGCCAATAACTCCCAAGATAGATAGCTTTAGGGTATTAAGTGTAAAACACTCCTCGGGCTTAAAAACTCGAGTTGAAAAGGCTTCGAAATCAGACTTTTTGTGTTTTTTTTTTCTTTGAAACAATATCATATACACATGATTGAACAATTTGTGCAATTCTCCCTTAATCATGAAAGTGCTCTACAAAGCTCCTTAGAAGGGTTTCGGATAAATATACAAAAGGTTAAGGTGAGGAGAATTGGGTAAAGAACGATAAAGGCTTACATAAAAGGCACAAGGGGTTGACTAGGGATAAAATTGATATGGGTTGGCTGAAAAGGCTCAAATGAAAGAAACAAGTCCTATATCACTTCCTAGGATCCATGTGGTTCATGAAATATGCCTCAAATAGATAATGAAAGTAGTTCTAGCAAACAATTTAAACATCCTCACCATTCTAAACATGTTGGTGGCATTAGATTGACCTGAAAAACAGAAAAAAGGAAATTATGCAGAAATTCTAGTTTTGACCAAAATAAGAACATAAAAGCTATTTTTCTATTTTATGGTATCTAAACTCAGCCAATGACCAAAAAAACTGCTGTAACACATTTGAAACATGTTGGAAACATCCTAGGGCTAGAAAAATGTGAAAAAAATTCTATGGAACACAAAATCCATCGTTTGATGACGCTAAACATAACAAAAACAAAAATATAAATATTGTATGAGAAATCACACATAAACTAAAAAAAAAAGCGAAAAAAAAAAGTGGAGAATGGTTGGGTTGCCTCCCAAGAAGCTTTAAGTTTAAAGTCTTCAGCCAAACGCGATTCTTTAGATGATTAAAGAATAGAAGGGGGTGGTGCGTCCACGTGCATGTTCTCTCTTCCAAGCTCAAAAGATTCATAATATGGCTTCAAGCGATGTCCGTTCACTTTGAATATGTTTCCCGTCTTGTCATTTTGAATCTCAACTGCACCATAAGGGAAAACATTAGTAACAACAAAAAGACCGTACCATCTAGAGCTTTACTTACCTGGAAATAGCCGGAGACTTGAATTGAAGAGCAAGACTTTCTGCCCTATTTCAAAGGTCTCCTTTGAATGGCTTTGTCATGAAATGCCTTCGTCTTTTCCTTGTAAATCCGTGCACTCTCATAAGCACCATTCCTCATCTCATCCAATTCATTCAATTGGAGTCGCCTTGCATCTCCAGCCTCTTTCATATCAAAATTGAATTTCTTGATTGCCCAAAATGCTCTATGTTCAAGTTCGACTGCAAGGTGACGTGCTTTACCATAAACCAAACGAAAAGGAGACATACCAATCGGGGTTTTGTAAGCTGTCCTATATGCCCATAATGCTTCATTAAGTCTCAAGCTCCAATTCTTTCTCGTAGGGCTCACGGTTTTCTCCAAGATTTGCTTGATTTCTTGGTTACAAATCTCCACTTGTCCACTTGTTTGGGGATGATAAGGTGTCGAGACGCTATGTGTAATTCCATACCGCTTAAAAAGTGCCTCAAATGACCTATTGCAAAAGTGAGTGCCTCCATCACTGATAATGGCTTTTGGTGTTCCAAACCTAGAAAAGATGTTGTCCTTCACAAAGCTCAAAACAACTTTTGAATCATTAGTCCGGGTAGGAATTGCTTCCACCCATTTAGAGACATAGTCAACAGCAAGGAGAATGTAAATAAAGCCATAAGAGGAAGGGAATGGTCCCATAAAATCAAGGGAAATAGCTCAAAATGCCACACTTTTGATAATTTTAACTAAAAATACCACCCATCCCCTAAAGTTTTAAAACTCTCACCTATAAATACATTTTTATTGTCCAATGATTGCACAGATATCACTTTTTTCAGAAATTTTGTTCTCTCTCACCTCTCTTGTTCTCTCTCTAGCACAACTCTCTGTCTCTCTTTGCTCTCTCTCTCTCTCTCTCTCTCTCTCTCTCTCTCTCTCTCTCTCTCTATCCCTATTCGCTCTCTCGCATAGCTCTGTCTCGCTCTCTCTCTCTTAAATCGCGAATCCCTCCCTCGACCCCATATTTTAGGTATGTCTTATGAATAGGTGCTTGCAACCTTGAAGCTCTACTGGATCGGTGACCTCGAAAAGGTAGGGTTGATGGTTATTTTGTTAATGTTTGTGGGATTATGTGAAATAGGTTTTGTTTTGATTGCTTGGGTTTCTGTTAAATTGGTTTTGGGCATAATTGCTTTCGGTTAGGTTTTTTGAATCTTCATGCTCATCCATCTGGGTTTTGACCAATTGCATTTAGATTGATCTAGATATGTGAAGCGGGAAACTTGGGATATTCCATTTGATGTAGTGGATGCTGTTGTGTTCTTGTTATTTTGCAGTCATTTTGTTGTTATGTTGCAGTTATATTGTGGTTATATTGCTGTTGTATTGCCTTCTTATTGCGTGGTTATTATGGTTGTACTGTGGTAATGAAATGTTGTTTTGTCATGGTCAAAAATGGAGACAATTGTTATTCTGGTTTGCTACAATGGAAAATGCGTAACCTCAAAGAAGATCTACAAATACGAAAGGGGTGACTCAAAAGGCTTAATAGTTCCACGGACCATCACATTTGCTGAACTGTTGGATCGTGTGCATCAGATTGGTAATATAATAGCAAGGAAGACAAGGTTTGCTTTAAGTTCTCAGTTTTGGTGGCCTCGAATGAGTGGAAGCACATAAAGATTGAGGACGATGATGATGTCAAATTTTTTATGAAGTACAATTGTGAGGTAACACCTTCAAAACTAGCTTTACTCGTGAGTATAGAAGATAAAGGACTGAGAAATGATGTAGTTGATAGTATGTATATCATGACAGATAGTAGTCAGATGGGTCGTTCTTCAGTAGCCATTGTTGAAAGCAATGAAATAACTCAGAATAATACAAATGTCTATAATGTGGGAGGTGATGTTGGGATAGGTTTTATGGACATGATTGATTTTAGCGAGGTGGAGGAGATGCATGGTGGTGATAATGGTACTGGAAGAAATGAAATGTCAGTGTACTCTGCTCCTCCTATTTTGTGCCGCTTGGACACATCTGCCCAATTGCCAATAATTCGTTTAGGAGGACAATCTGAACCCACTCGTGAACATTATTTCAGTCAAATGGGTGAACATAACCGGTACAATGTGGCGGGTGTAAATGATGGAGAAGCATATTTGGACATAGGGTATTCGCGAAGTGATTGGAATCCGAAAATTATAGTTGGGCAAATTTTCTGTGGTAAGGGAGCATTGTTGACCAAGTTACAGTTGACAATATTGAGAGGCCACTTTGAATTTAAGGTGCAATTCTCTTGCACTAAGAGGTTGCTTGTGGTTTGTTGTCAACGTCCATGCCCATGGCGAGTCCGAACATCGAGAATTGGAGAATACAAGTTCGTGATTGTGAGGTGTACACCTGTCCATGAATGTGATTTGAGGTTCGTAAATAATACAACTTTAGAAGCATCCT
>NW_023010565.1:0-9402 GCF_902201215.1 Prunus dulcis | reverse complement strand
CAAAACAAAAAGGTTCACTTGTCTTCTCCTTGTCTCATTTACACCTTCTGTTTCAACACTGGGACTGTGTTTATGTGTGGTCGTGTTTGGATGATGCCACTTTGGTCTATGACCCTATCTTAATAAGTTGTGTTCCCACATTCAATGATTTAGCCTAATATAATCTTGAAATCCTTACGAGTCTGTTGTGCTATATGAGTTTTGGATTGTTGGCTAATTTATTTTGTTGAGGGAGTTTCTTTGAGATGCATGTGTTTTGGCAACATTCTTGCTGGTTGTTTTTATCATTTTCATACATCAATGTTGCCTTCCTAAGCCTTATCTCGATTGATTTGCTCTCTTTTGTTCTTGGCTGTGTCTATGAGGTTGTTGGTCTTTTGATGCCACCTCAAATTTTAGACATGCGTGACTAGTCCATTTCATAGTCCACTCTCTTCTCCTTGTGCTTTTTGGAAGCTATGTTGTGTTTTTTGGACATCCTAGAGACTTATTTCTTGTATTCTTTCTCTTATGTCCTCAATTTTGAGCAAAAATTTAGGGTTCATCTTGCATGGTGCTTTCTTCAAATTTGACATTGATTGATGCCTTAAATTTTGATATTTTGGTGCTTTGTCTTGATTTTGCACTATGGTGTGTAAAGAAAAATTCATTGGTTGTCCCTTGTTTTGATAAATATGTTGCCTAAACTCTGTCTTTTTAGGGGAGTTTCTTTATGTGTAATGTATACACATTGAAATTAAATTCAGCCACTTGATTTTAATTGCTTTAGGTATGATTCCTTGCAACTTGTGCTCCATTTCTTATTCTTTTTAGTCTAATGCACTTTTGTGTTTGTTGGCTATTTATGGACAGTTTGCTGGATTAGTACATCAAAGGTTAATTCCTTTATGTTATATGATACTCAGGGGGAGTATTTTTGGACAAGTATATGTTTGTAATCCCCTTGTGGAGATTTGTTTTTGCTTGGGTAGTCTGTGCATCTTGATAGGGGAGTTGTGTTGTATTATTTTGAACAAGTGATTTTTGCTTTGGAATCAACCTATGTTATGTGCTTTTCACTTTGTTCAAATCTCATTCTCTGCCTTGTGTTTAATCCCCTTGTATGCTGACCCTCTCTCCTTGCCTTTTTGCACTTTCCTTATCAACAAGAGGGAGAACACTCTCAACCCCCATATTGCATATTGCTTCAAATTTCTGTGATATAATATGCTTGTCTTGTGCCTGGGAGTTTGGTTGTTGTTTTGCAGGTACTTCATTTCATCATCTCCATAGGTTTGGTTTTGGGTTGAGTGTTGTTAGAGAGTGTGTTGTCAAGGAAAGCCAAAAAGGGGGAGATTGTTAATGTATGCATTTTGGGTTTTTCTTTTGGCTTCCCTTGACAACTTTGTAATAGGATTTCTATTGTTATTTATCAAGCTCAAGTTTAGATTGAGAATAGCTTCTCTAGGTGTTCTTAACTAACAACTTTCATATGGAGGTTCATGCAAATTGACAAAGGTAAATTGTGCATTGCATAACATTGCATTAAACTGTTTTCATAAAATGATGACTAGTCATCTGTTTCTTGGATGACTAGTCATCTTTGCTCGCCAGCTTGATAACCAACTTTTTTGTCCTATTCCTTTTTCTCTCTCTCTGCTGCCACATGGGATTCTGACCTAGGGAACTTTTATGTGTAAATACCAAAGAATTCTTCCTTGGGCAGCCGTCACTTTTGGGGGAGAAGTTTTGGAAAGTTTCATAGCAAACTTTTGCTTCTTCTTCCTCAAGAGTAACCTTCATATTTTTCATCTTTGAGTTTTCCAAATTGTTTCTTTTTGAAAATTGCATTTGAAATATGAAAACTTCATCTTGCTAGATCAAACACTCTATCATATTCATCTAGGTCAGATTCAAGATTGATTTCTTCAAGAGTATGGTTTCTTGAAGAAATTGGTCATTTTCTCCATGAATCCAAATTTCATTTTTTGTATGAGTTAGAGCTTGCAAACTAGTGCCATGGGATGAAAGAGCTGGAGAAGGAGCTGCCATTGCCATGAAGAACTGAGCTTCAAGCTTTGCTAAGTTGGAGAAGAAGATTGCACAAATGAGGTATTGCTCATCTTCCTAAATAGATCTAGGTTTTGCTTGAGCTTGCTTGTGTTCCTTTGTAAGAATTTTTTTCTACTTAGTGGATTGCCTGGTCGGTTGATGACCCCCAGTTTTTCCCAATGGTGGGTTTCTGGGTGAACAATTTCTGATTGCATCTCTGTAATTTTTCTGGGTTTCTATTCTTGGTGGTTGACTAGTCATCGCATGAATTTCTGGGTTTGTGTTCTTGGTGGTTGACTAGTCATCGTATGAATTGTGGTTGACTAGTCATTGTATAAATTTTGGGTTTGTGTCCTTATAGTTGACTAGTCATCATTATCTGCTGTTTGGTGTTTACTTGATTATGATGATTTCACACACTTTCACCATAGTTGTTGCTAGCACAGGGGATGCCTAGATTGATGGGTCCTTCTGAGTGCCTAGGTTGTCACTAGTAATTCTCTAGGCCTGCAGGTATATCTTGGTATGCTCTGTGTATGTTATTGTTTGGTATAATTCATATCTAACAGTTGACTAGTCATAAGAGTATTTGGTCAAGGTCTAGAGTGTGTGAAGGTTGTTGCGTTCTTGATTGAATATCTTTTAAATTTACCCCTCGTCACCTAAGTACCAATTTCATAGTTAAGTCTCCGAATTAATTTTGTTTTTCAATTTTAATGTAATAACTCCCCTAACAGTTCAAGGGTTGAGAGTTGTGTATTTAGACAGGTTTGTCTGACGTTTCTGATTATCTCAGATTTTAATAAAATAATCCCAAGAGAATTCCTCTTAATTTCTGGTGGAATCCAGATTTCTTGTTACTCAAGGTTTCGCTTGAAACCTTTGTTGCTTGTGCTGCGTCACAGTCTCTCAATACTTGCAAAAGATAAAAGATGCTAGAGATCATCTTGTTGCAATAAGGGTTTCTTTTGATGATGATGATATTGTGATCTTGGCTCTTAATGGTCTTCCCCCAGAATATAATACATTTCGGTGTATGGTTCGAGGCAGAGAAAATGTGCTCTCTCTCAAAGATTTTATATCTTAGTTGCTTATTGAAGGAGCCATTCTTGAACATACTACCTATGCCACCCCTTTTGCCTCTATGATGATGGCGAACAATCAATCATTTAAAGGAAAATCTATTGTTCTTGCTGACGCTTCCACTTCTGCTCCATCTTATGTTTCATCTAGCCACAATGGTGGTCTCAATGGAGGTTTCCACTCTAGCCCTAATGGTGGCCCTTTTTCCCATAATGGTGGTCTCCCCTCTGGCCCTAATAGAGATTCCTTTTATTGAGTAAGAGGAAGACCTCAGTATCAGTTTTCATCTAGTCCAAGATCGTATCAAGCTCCACCAAATTCTAGCCTTGGCATCCTTGGTTCGGGATCTGATATTCTAATTTGTCAAATATGCAACAAGAAAGGTCATCTAGATGCTGATTGTTATCAACGACATCAACAATTCACTGTTCTTAATTCCTCAATTTAATGCCAAATTTGTTGGAAGTATGGACACACCCTTATTCAGTGTTACCACAGAGGCAATTTTTCCTATCAAGGCAAACCTCCTTCATCCAATCTTATTGCAATGCATGCCAACTATTCTCCTTCCTCATCAAATGAGCAATTTTGGGTGGCTGATATTGGAGCAGCTCATATGACGTCTGATTTGTCTCAACTCAGTCTTGCTACCCCTTTATCAGGAAATGAGACTATCACTACTGCAGGGGGTTCAGGTTTGAGTATTTCTAGTGTTGGTTCTTCTACTTTGAATACTTCACAGTGTTCTTTACAATTAACGAAAGTTTTGCATGTGCTAAAGATATCTCAGCATTTGCTTTCAGTGCATCGGTTATGTAAAGATAATAATTGCATATTTATATGTGATGCGTTTGGCTTTTGGATTTAGGACAAACTCATGGGGAGTGTTCTTCCCGAGGGACTATGTAGAGCTTAATTCCTTCATTTCCTTCACAACCTCATCCTAATCCAGCTGCTTCTCTCATCAAACAACATTTCTGCTTCCTTGGACATCCAGTAAACACCAGTCTGTGGCACAAGCGATTTGGTCATCCCTCCAATATCATTACTATTGCTCTTTTACATCAATCACAAGTTCCTTTTTCTTCAGACAAAATCCAATCTGTCTGTCATAATTGTTTAGAAGGAAAACTACCCAAACTTCCTTTTCATTATCCAGCAATAAAATCTGTAAAACCTTTAGAAGTGATTCATAGTGATGTGTGGGGTCCTTCTCCAACATTATCTATTGAGGGGTTCAAATATTATGTTAGCTTTGTAGATGAGTGTACTCGATTTACTTGGATCTTTCCAATGATTAATAAAGAAGAAGTTTACTCTATTTTTGTTCATTTTCATGCTTACTTAGTCACTCAGTTCTCTGCTTCTCTTAAAGTTTTCCAAAGTGATGGAGGTGGTGAGTATCTTAGTCATAAATTTCAACATTATCTTCTTGCTAAAGGTATCATTCATCATAAATCATGTCCCTATACACCTGAACAAAATGGCTTAGCCGAGAGAAAACACAGACATATCTTAAAGACTGCTATCACTTTATTGCAAAATGCTCATTTACCACCAAAATTTTGGTTTCATGCTTGTGCTACTTCAATCTATTTGATCAATAGAATGCCATGTAAAACTCTTCATTTCAAATCTCCTTACTTCTTATTATTTGGATCTGCACCAGACATTACTCATCTAAGGGTATTTGGTTGTGCTTGCTTTCCTTTGCTCAAGCCTTATAATACAAATAAACTTCAGCCCAAAACTTCTACTTGTGTCTTTCTAGGCTATGCAGAACAATATAAAGGCTATGTTTGTTTTTCTCTCACTACAAATAGACTATTTGTCACTAGACATGTCCTATTTGATGAAATTGTGTTTCCATTCACATCTGTCCATCCAGTAAGTGTTTCTTCATCACAATCTCTCCCTTCCTCTTCTCCTCCTCCATCTATTTCATTCACTAATACTGTCTTATCACCTATCCCTTCTCTTTCCATTTCCTCACCTTCTCTACCTATCTCTAAAGCCACTGAATCTTTGAATACATTTCCTCCTAGTTCATTTCCTGCTTCACCTTTTGCTACACAGTCTCCTCTCCCTGTGAACCTTGATTTTCAGCCTGAACATCTTCATGTTGTCTTGCCTCTACCACCTATAAATCTGCATCCTATGACAACAAGGTCTAAGAATGGAATCTCCAAAAGAAAGGCTTTTTCTACTTCTACATCTATTGATTTATCTACAATTGAGCCAAGTTCTTTCAAAGCTGCTTCTCAATCACTAGAATGGCAATCTGCCATGAAAGAGGAAATTGAGGCTCTTCATGCTCAAGGTACTTGGCATTTGGTTCCTCTTCCAGCTCATAAGAATCTTGTTGGCTGTAAATGGGTTTATAGAATCAAGAAGAATACAGATGGTTCTATAGCTAAGCATAAGGCTCGCTTGGTTGCTAAAGGATTTAGTCAAGAGGAGGGTATTGATTATTATGAAACCTTCAATCCAGTAGTAAAACCAACCACTTTTCGATTAGTTCTTGCTCTTGCCGCTTACTTTTAGTGGTCTTTAAGGCAACTTGATGTTAAAAATGCGTTCTTGCATGGCGTTCTTCAAGAGAAGGTTTATATGACACAATATCAAGGCTTTGAGAGTAAGCATTGATAAGTCCATAAATTTACACATTTATCTACTCTTTATACTTAGTGTTTGTAGGAGAATTTGATTTAAAAAGGACTTATTACTTTATTTTCTCAATTTTCAGCTTTCCAGAGCAAGTAATTTGTTTTCAACAGAAATACGACTTTTTGGTGGAGTTTTTGTACAAAACCAAGATGAAATCTAAGACCTTGAAGATGATTGTGGAATTTTTCTAGAATTTTCGAAGCAGCCAATAAGAGCAGTCTTTGAAGTTCAGTCAGCATAAGGTGCAATCCCGTCAAAACTGTGCTGTTGTGGAAGAATGACTATTTGAAGACTTTCCTGATTTGTCCTCAAGGCATGCCATATATGGCTAGGAACATAAGACCAAAACCTACAATTTACATATTTTTCCTGAATTTTCTTGGAGGAAAAACAATCCCAAATGTGCGTGCAAATTAGCTGACGTGTAATCCCAGTCCAAGTAAGAAGAGGAATCAATTACTTACCCATTTTGGATTTATGTTTTAATTAGGTTTTTCTTTACTGTTGGGCTGCTAAAAGCCCAGTTAGGGTGAGAATAGACGTGGGGTGTTTTATTTAAGCATGAGAAACAACTCCTTAAAGGGACATGCAAAGACTAGGAGAAATTGGAGACATCGGAAGAGTACCGCAATTGGCTAAGTTTGATTGTTTCTTCCTTATGTTTTTGCTTGTGTGATGTTGGATTCTTGATCACTGTGCTTAATACTTGGTTTCTTATCTTGATGCTTGATCACCATCTAGACTTTTAATTGAGTTAATCGGATGCAAATTAGAGTAAATACCATACTTAATTTGAGGCTTGCTTCATGTGATGAGGTTTTGTAATTTGTCTAGGGTACATACCATACTCCTAGGGTTTACATGCTTGTTCGAGGTTTTCACTGACCTTAATAAGTTTCTATGTGTTGATATTTGACCTAAATACCATAGGCGAATTGCATATAGGATATACGAGTTAGCCTAAATACCATATGTAATTCATGAAAAAGGAAAACTAAGCGGCGACATCAAATGGTTAGTTAATAGGTAGGTGAATACGAGGCTAGATCGGATTACTAGTGGTGAATTCATTGTCCTAGTGTGTTTATCAATTTGAATTTCTCATCCTTGTGTTTTGTGACTTTCTACTTGTTTTGTCTTTTAGTTTCATTGGTAATTAAATCATTCTTTAAAAAACCCCTTTCGTGTTTACGTGACCATGCTACGTGTTTAACTTCTTGTTTATATAGTTAGAGTAGTTAAAGTATTTTGTGAAGTAAATTAGATTAGACTAATTGGTAGTTGAACTCAATCCTCGTGGGAATGACCTCGTATTTGCCATACTATATTACGATTGACCTTGTGCACTTGCGAGTATAATTTGTGTTTAGACTAATCTTTATAATCTCCATTTTTCAGGTTGTCTAAAATTCACAACAAGCATCATCCTTCTGACTTTGTTTGCAGACTCAAGAAATCCTTGTACGGTTTAAAACAGGCTCCTCGTGCCTGGAATGAAAGATTTACTAGCTTCTTACCAAGCTTAGGTTTTCAAGCTTCAAGTACAGATCCATCTCTCTTTATTCAACATTCTTTGCTTGATACTGTGGTTTTGCTTCTCTATGTTGATGATATCATTCTCACTGGCAGTAATTCATCTCTTATTACATCTATAATTAGTGCTTTAACTCAGGAGGTTGATATGAAGGATTTAGGCCAGTTGACTTATTTTCTGGGGCTGCAAATTTTATATCAGTCTGCTGACTTGTTTGTGTCTCAGACTAAGTATATCAAGGAACTACTAGACAAGGTTGATTTGCAGGATTCAAAACCATGTTCTACTCCTTGTCTTCCTTATCACAGACTGTTGAAAGATGATGGCAAACCTTATTCTCATCTAGAGCAGTATAGAAGCATTGTTGGTGCTCTGCAGTACCTCACTTTTACAAGGCCGGATATTGCCTTCTCAGTGAATCAAGCTTGTCAATTTATGCATAATCCCATGGAATCTCATGTTGTGGCAGTTAAGAGAATCTTGAGGTATTTGAAAAGTACCATTGATTTTGGCATTTGGTTGTCTCCTTCATCTGCACGCTTATAGTGATGCTGACTGGACTGGGGATCCTAATGATCGCAGATCTGTTTGAGGATTTATTGTTTACTTAGGCTCTTGTCCTATTTCTTGGGCTTTTAAGAAGCAACACACTGTCTCTCATTCGTCCACTGAGGCAAAGTATAGGGCTTTGACATCTTTATTCCAGCATCATTGTTCCAATCTTATGCTTGGCTCCTCCAATCATGAGATTGAGGGGACATGTAAAGATATCAAAGGTCCTAATGCTGCCACATGTCAAAAGATTGAAGAAGAGAGTTGTTGAAATATTGTTAAGACTATTAGGCAGTTTAGGCAAAATGGTTAGCATTTTGTTAAAGAAGTTAGAGAAGTTAAGAGGTTAGAAACGTGTACACAAAGCTTTAACAAAGCTAGTAAAAAACCATCAATGTACTGTGTTGAGAGATTAATGTGGAGAGGGAAATCCTCTCTATTCTTCCCTACGAAGAAATCAAAAGTTGCAGCCCGTTGAGTAGGCGGAGGAAGGTAGGTTCATCCAAACGCATCATATTCAATTTTTCACCACCATTATTCATATCCAATGATAGATTTTTAATTGCTGGTTATTTTTCTCAAATACTTATGTAATCTAATCCCAGGTGCCACTACTTAAATACATGGACGAAGGAGTTTTGGTAGAAATCATATAATAGCAAATTTATAACCATACTATAATTCATTACAATGTTATCATTTTATTATATATAAAATTATATTAAATCATACGGTTTGTTACTTTGATACTACTTTATTACAAATATTAACAATATATTTATTCGCACTTCAAATATGAATACTACCGCCGTAGTTTTTTTATTTATGAAAAAATCAAAGCCCCTTATCGGATTTGAACCGATGACTTACGCCTTACCATGGCGTTACTCTACCACTGAGTTAAAAGGGCTTGTTTGATTCAATTCCTGAATAAAGCCACCATCTAAAATGCTGTTAGATTCTTTCTTCTTTCTTTGTTGTTGTCCATGTAGAATTTTGTACCATTTAATAGAAAAATTCTCAATTAAACAATTTTGTTTTGTAACTAATTGATTGTCTTCCATTGCAATAAAAGCTATTTGTAGGAAATGCTATGATATCCAAATCACTTTATCTTTTATGTAAAATAAAAAAAAAGGGCAAATAAAATGCCTTTAATAATAAAAAATTATATATTTTGTATCCATTAACAGATTAACTATACTAGTCCCACTCAAATTTGAGCAGTTTTTGGATATCAAACGGACCTCTCCAGAAGGTAATTTTAATGTGGCCGATTTCCCCTCATTTGCAATCAGTTTCGCTACAGCACCTGCTGCTCTAGCTAATTGTCCACCCTTTCCAAGTGTAATTTCTATGTTAACACTACTACGATTTACTATTTGCGCGACGAACAAACTTTCGTCGCGCAAGAAGCACTGTTGCGACGAAAAAAAATTCCGTCGCGCATATAACAGAAAACTAGCGCGACAAATAATTTCGTCGCGGAAACAGTCTATGCGCGACGTAACTAAATTTCGTCGCGCAAAGGTGGT
>NW_023010564.1:0-9471 GCF_902201215.1 Prunus dulcis | reverse complement strand
TTTTGACAATGTATTTAAATATTTATATAATATTATTAGCTATCTACATATATAAGATGCCAAACGAGAGAGTGCATACGTACGTGGTTTTATTAAAGGATATCAAAGGTAGTTTTAGCTTTTATAACGCTATACAAAAAATTGGCGCACACTCATAAATATATACAAGAAGAAATTCTTAATTTGGACAAACGAAACTTACCTTGTGTTTGTATTGTTCTGCGTTGTATGTATGTAATTTATTTATTTTTTGAATGTGGAAAAGAGAATTACATGACAAAGTGCTTAGTTCATGTAGACTTAAAAATGTCAAAATATAAAGAAAAAACAACAGATAAGGGAAGACGATGATCCCAAATACAAAGGGAGGTGTCGTTGCTAGTTTTTTTCTTTCTTTCTAGATGCTTGGATTTGGATCAATCAATATGGAGGTTATATGTCATGGTTTTCAAATTTCAATTTCAACGTAAGCTACTATTTTCCTGAAATTTGACAAAAGGAATGGAATATGTTTCCTTAAATTAACGATGATATATATATATATATATACATCATACAGCTTTTATTAGTGAAACAATTCTAAACCTAATTAATGGGGTTATTGACTATTTTAGGATTTGGTCGTGAAAGCAAAAGCTTGACTGAGATCGATTCACACTCAAGTGATCGATTTAGGACCCGACTTGAGAGTTTTACGTACTACACATGCTTTTTCAGTTTGGTCTCTTTGATCTATAACTCTCACTCACTTATGTTGGAACGAAGACAGAGTGTAGTCAAGTCAACATGATCAATAATGATGTTGAAAAAACGTTGCCCATTTTGTGTATGTATGCATCATGCATGCGTAACACTTGATATATGAACACAAACATAATTATAGACGAGTGGAATGCGTGAAGCCCAATCAATCGTGTGTCACGTTTATTCATTAAATGATGTGACGTGTTACTTATTAAAATTAAATTAAATTTAAAATATGAGACATCATTAATTTGATCAACAAAATTTAGAGAAAAAGGAAAGAAAAGAGTCTTGTATGCATTTGTAACCTGCATAAATCCTTGGCGGATCAGCTGCCTGCTGAGCATGGTAACATTGCTTGCTTGCTTTGGTTTGTTGGACCTTGGAAGAATCGAGACCGACCGTTAAAACAAATGTACAAGTGTCGTGTACGGGTTGGGCGTCTATCATCATCGTATTGTGTAAGCAAGCAATGACCGCAGAATATAATAGGTATTGGGTGATGATGGATGCGTCTTTCATATATATATATATATATATATATATATATATCCTTTTATGGCCGGCCAGCCACCCCTCCCAAATACTCTAGATAATGGCGCGCAATTGGTCACGTGCCCAATGAAATCTTGCTTAGCGCTTCCACATGGAAAACCTCCTAGGGCACGTGGGATATAAGTTGGTTTAGTTTTACGTGGCAAACAACGACAGGAAGGAACACACAAGAAAAATAAAATACAAATTTTGGGGGGAAAAGAAGAAAAACGAAAGGTTTATATATCACACCCACCCACTATGTACTTGGCTTGGCCTTTTCAAAATGATGTCGGATTAGATGTTTTGTAGTTGTTTTAAGATGGCGGACATAGCTTGAGCTTCTTTTAAATATTTGGTTTCCCATAACCTAGAGATTCGAATTCGATTAGTCCGACGATACGTTTTGATATTATAATTAATCACACCATGCTTATTATTAAAATTGTGGAAAGAAAATTCATGGTTGGTCCTTATAGTTTATTGGATTTTTTTATTGTAGTTTATGTGATTTCAATTTTGGTAATTTGACCTGAATAGTTTAGTGCCCTCGCAATTTGAGGACACGTTTAAATATTTCGTTCAATTCCGAGTTAGAGTAAGCAGGTATCCCTAACATATTTAAAACGTAATTGGAAGAAAATTGATATAATTTGAAACATGTCATTGAATTAGGATAAATTTAAAATCACATAGATAAATTTAACATATTTGAAATTAGGAGGAGTGATAAAAAAAAGAGGGGCAAAATTAGAGACCAATAATGACATAGCAAAGTTAAAGACCACTAATGACATTTAAGTTTAAAGTCTATGATCCCATATGTTGAACTTGATTAAATTTATGAAAAATATATGATTCAGATTTCATATATATAAAAGAAACAAGAATCACATTCTATACCAATAGAAGTTTTCTTTCGTTTCTCAATGATGAAGTAAGACTAAGCTCATGAACTTATTATTCTAAGTTGGAACAAGTTGATAGAATTCCCTTTTTTACGTCCCTATGTCCCTACTGTGTGACAACGTGGGGACGTAAAAAAGAAAAGATATGCACTATCCATTTGATGATTGATGCTTTTCATTCCAATTTAAATATTTCTTGTTCCAAAAAGTAGTTGCAAAGAATTCCAAAAATTGCCTATTCAAGTCAATGATGCGTTATATTAATTAAAATAAAATAAAAATGGTCTCTTGTAACTTTTTTTTTTGTGTGTGTGTGGACAAATCTCTTGGTCAACGGACTGATTTTTTTTATTTTTTTGTACATGGGTCCAAAAGATTGGGCCTTACGATGGGCCCACCAATGGCCTTGAGGCCTGATAGTGTCAAAGCTACGGCGACAAAAAAGCCTAGCCCAATATATCCCCCGCCACGGGCTACCCGCCACCACGCGAAAGGGTTTTGGGCATTATACAAAATGAAAAGGGCATTTGTGTAATTGCACACCGTCTTCTAATGAACCAGATTTGTTTTCTCTGAATCTGAATTGCTATCACATTCGAGCTCTCATCACAGGTCATCGTCTCTCCCCTGATTTTACCCTCTTTAAACCTGCGATTAAGCTCCGTCTGCTTCGTTAGGGTTTTCATTTTTCTTTCATTGTTTTTTTTTTTTCTGCAGAAGGGGGCCTCTGGTTTTTGATCATCCCCTTTCTCTCCTGCAACATCTTCAATTTTCAGATCGGGCAGTGGCAGATCGCGTAAATTTGAATTTGACAAAATGTACGGCTTCGAGGCAATGACGTTCAACATTCACGGCGGGTACTTGGAGGCCATAGTACGGGGACACCGTGCGGGCCTTCTCACTGCCGCCGATTACAACAATTTGTGCCAGTGCGAGACCCTCGACGATATTAAGATGCACCTTTCTGCCACCGAGTACGGACCCTACCTCCAAAATGGTGCGTTCAACATCTATCTTTCTCTAGTTTCTTCGATTTTGTGAGCCCTCTGTTTGTTTCCTGAGGAAATTGAACAGAATTGGAAAATGAATTTTGGATCGTATGCTTAGATTTAGGCGTTTGTTCTGGACTAATAGTCTAGCTTATCGATCTGAGATGTAGGTTATATTAGGGCTTGGATTCGGTGTTGGTTCAATTGAATTAGAATTAGTAAGAGCAGCACTATGATCCAACCTTAGTGTTTCACGAATGCTATGGTTTTAAATGCGCGAACTTTGCAGGTGGATTAATATATTAGGGTGCATTTGGATATGCGTAATACAAAGGGGGATTTGGGTTTGGCTGCTTAGTTTATATTGTTTGCATCAAATGTTAAGTAAAGATAAAAGAGTTTGATACTTTTTGTTAATGGATTGAAATAAAACTTTTTGTCTAAGTGATTAAAGAGTGAATTTGATCTGCACTCTGTATAACTTCAATTGTGTTTCTGAAGAAGAGTATCACAATTAAGGTGTTCCAAAAATACGTGCATCATTGGGACTGTGTGAAACTGAAGGAACAAAAGTAGGCTCAACTTAATGGAAGACAAAAGGATCAATCTTTTTCCTTCTTATGCATACAACTACATTTGACAACTCTCTCTCTCTCTCTCTCTCTCTCAAGTCAATATTCATGCTCTGCTTATTTGACAACTTTCTTGCAGAACCTTCCCCGTTGCATACAACTACAATTGTGGAAAAGTGCACCCTTAAATTGGTTGATGAGTATAAGCACATGCTATGCCAAGCCACAGAGCCCTTGTCAACCTTTTTGGAGTACATTACGTATGTAGCTTGCTGACTGATTTTTGTTATTTTTTTTAGATGTAGTTTATTTTGTATTTTATTATAATATGAGAAAAGGTGTTGGGACCATAAACTTGATTTGGGCCTTGGCCGGGGTAGTACTGAGCATATAACACTGGGCCACTTTCTGGCCTTTATTCAAGGCTGGAGGATCTCTATGAAGTGTGAAATTACCACCTGTTGTGAACTTTATAAATAATTCATAACTAAAATTGAGTTGTGATTGGGAATTTAATGTTTCTTATGCTCCATCTAGATATGGCCACATGATAGACAATGTTGTCCTGATTGTTACTGGAACCTTGCATGAGAGAGATGTTCAGGAACTCTTGGAAAAATGCCACCCTTTGGGCATGTTTGACAGGTATTGCATCCTCATAGATTTCTGTATTTCATTTTCTTTTATTTTTCCTTGTATCTACGTGTTTTCTATGGCTTTTTTACATTCTATAAAACGCCCAACTGAATTTCATTTTTGTCTCCTCAGCATTGCCACCCTGGCAGTTGCACAGAATATGCGGGAGCTTTACAGACTGGTGCTTGTTGACACACCACTTGCTCCTTACTTTTCGGAATGTATTACATCTGAGGTACAAATTAGTGATCCCGTACCTTTATTTTCCAATTTTTTCTGTTTCTGTTTCGGTAGGCATCCTTAATAACATGTGTTATTGCATTGATGGATGAGATTTTTAATGTCATCATCAAGACAATAATGGAGCCTCATTAGTGTGTTCTGATTTTGTATTGCTCATTCTTTTTTACAGGACCTGGATGATATGAATATTGAAATAATGAGGAATACTCTTTACAAGGCATACCTTGAAGATTTCTACAGGTTTTGTCAGGTAAATTTTTATTTATAAATCAAGAGTTTCATTCAAATTTTGTATCTTCTCATTAGTTTGGTTTTGATCTTTTGGACAGAAACTAGGTGGCGCCACAGCAGAGATCATGTCTGACTTACTTGCTTTTGAGGCTGACAGAAGGGCGGTCAATATTACCATAAATAGGTATGCAAATATTGAGGTGCTGACAAGTTTTCTTGAGATCATAGCTTATGTGGTTTCAGCAATCTTTTCATGTCCTCATGCTATTTTTCCTATGCTGCAGTATTGGAACTGAGCTTACTCGAGATGATCGCAGGAAGTTGTATTCTAGCTTTGGTTTGCTGTAAGCTCTTTGGTCATCCTGATTTGTTGGTGGCTTTTATATTTTTAGGTTCTATTCTGGATTGCTATCTCTGATAACTATTTGCTTGTTTCTTACAGTTATCCCTATGGCCATGAAGAACTCGCTGTCTGTGAGGACGTTGATCAGGTATGCTGTGTGTTTCAAGTGGTTTTATTTCTTGCCTAAATGGTGCTCCAGCTCTTGCTCCGTCTTTTCATAAAGACCTTCTGCTATTTGGGGCAACAATAATGTGTTTCCTTCTGCATTATTATGTTTGAAGAAAAAGAATTAAAGTTAAAATTTATGACATTGTTTGTGTTCTCTGCATGATATCACCAGTCTGAATTTATTTCTGCCATACTTAACTTCCTTCTCATCATATCTGGTCTTGATTCTGTCAAATACCAACATCAGTTGGTTATGCGATCTCGTTACTCATATTCTTAACATTTTCAAGTTGTAGTAGTGGTTTTCTCTGAGCCATCTACTTGTTTGTTGTTGTAGGTCCGTGGTGTCATGGAAAAATATCCTCCATATCAGGCTATCTTTTCAAAACTATCCTATGGTGAGAGTCAGATGCTTGACAAGGCATTTTATGAAGAGGAGGTGAAAAGGCTTTGCTTAGCATTTGAGCAACAGGTTGGTACTGCAGTTACTGTGAATCCATGTCTGTTTCATTTTCTAGGCCACACTTATCCTCAGTTCTCCATTCAGTCACTTGACATCTTTGCCTTTCCTCTGACCTGCAGTTCCATTACGGTGTTTTCTTCGCATACATGAGGTTGAGGGAGCAGGAGATCAGAAATCTTATGTGGATATCTGAGTGTGTGGCTCAGAACCAGAAGTCCAGAGTTCATGACAGTGTGGTCTTCATATTTTAGTTGGATTGGGACTCGAGACAGATCATTAGAGATAATTATTTGTTCTTTTGCATAATCTTCTGTAAATCTCCTCCCCGTCTTATCCTGGAATGAATTGTAGAGATGGGGGTGCAGTTGCGTTGTTTGCAATATCTGGTGTTCCTAATAAGCACTTTTGCATATATTCCAATTGTTCTTTTTAGAGGGAAAATGCCTTAAATTCCGAGATCAAACATGTTTCAGTTGTGAGGATAAACTGAATTTATGTATTGTAATTTGAGATATAATATAGTAGCACTTATTTAAACTCATTACTATTTAGCATCTTGCATTTGGAAACGATTCTAACTTCCTGAAGGCTGTGGGCTGAACAGATTGAAGCTATAATCGTTGTCTGTAGATGTTCTCTTCCAAGTGGAAAAACAAAAGTACAATTAACAATACAAATGTGTCGGGGTTCGTCCAGTTGGTCAGGCTAGCGTGCCCCTTCCCTCACCTTTCAAATCTCCATCTCATAAATTTGATTCACTTAACTTGTATAAAAAATATAAGGGAAATAGCCCAAAATGCCACCATTTTTATAATTCTAACTGAAAATACCACCCATTTTTAAAAATTTTGGAACTATCACCTATAAATATAAAATTATTGTACCCTTATTGCACAGATATCTCTTTTGCTGAAATTTTATTGCCTCTGTTTTGCTGAAGTTCTCTCTCGCCCCTGTCTCTTCGCTGCCTCTGTTTCTCTTCACTCTCCAGGCTCCGAATCCGTGGGCCTTCACTCAGCTCCGACTGTCTCTTCTCTCTTCCTCTCCCAGCGACAGGTACTGTTCATCGGCATTTTCTTACCGTTTAAGGGTTTCTCTGAAGTTGGTTTAGGGTTTATGCATTTCTCTGAAATTGGCTGAGGGGTTTGTTCGAAATTGGTTGAAGGTTTAGGGGTTTCGCTGAAATTAGTTTAGGGGTTTGTTCAAAATTGGTTGAAGGTTTAGGGGTTTCTCTGAAATTGGTTTAGGGGTTTCATCGAAATTGTTTTAGGGGTTTGTCTGAAATGATCTGAGTATGATGATTCCTTGTTTCAAACAGTGAATGGGTTTCTTCTTTGTGGACTGATGCTTGCACTGCTGTTGTGTTGCTGTTGCTGTTGCTGTTGCTATTGCTGTCGTATTGTGTTTTTTTGCTAGTGTATTGCTAATGTAGTGATGTTGTGTTGGCATTTTAGTGCAGTTGTATTTTTAGTGCAGTTGTATTTTTAGTTTTAGTATGGTTTTATTATGGTTTTTGTAGCAGTTATTGAATGGTATTTGGTGGCTTAGTATGAGTCTTTATGAGCATTGCATTTAACCTTCTTAGAAGTCTAATTGGTATCTATTTTGTTTGTTGAAGATGATATCTAAAGTGTAAGACAATTAACCTGTGTATGGTGATTTCTTCTCTGTGGATCATTACCAAAAAATTCTCGCTGATTATAGTTTACGTAGAAAATGTGGCCATGAAAAGAATTTGTGGCTAAAACTCCATGATGGAAGCAACCATTTTGAAATATCTTAAGCAAACTGTTGGTGGCTTGCTAAATTCCTTAATTTTTTTCTCTTTATCTTCCAACGAGGTAGTGACCCTTCACATTACACTCAATTGTGCAAAGGATTTGCATGGTTGTCTGATGGAATCGAATAATAATTTACATAGAAAGAATTTCCTTTGTTATCGTTCGTAGTTTTTCATATATGAAAGAAACTTCTAGATTGATAAAATATCTCAAGACAGAGTTTGACAAAATCAAGTATTGTATAAATATTTGAACTTGTAAACTCCCAACCATATCATACTTTTTGTTTGAGAATAATGCTTGTTAATTCGACATATTTTTGTATAACTTTGTTTACTAAGTTTAGGGCTTGCATATTGGATATGGATGAGTTTTGTTTTGAACCATATGTGGTGTAATATGAGTTGTTTAAAAGTTTGCTGTTTTGTGCTTGATCATTGTGTGCTTAAAAGAAAGCGGGAAATGAGTGAAGATGGGAACCTACCACCAGCAGCTGTGGTTTAGAGAAATGGGGACATTGATTTTGCTATAAGCTAACTGTTTAAGCTTTTGCTTTTGTTGTTTGTGTATGGATACTTAGAGAGCTCTGTTTCTGAGGAGAACTTATAATTTTGTAATTGTACATGTCTTACAAACATTTTATACCGTTTTGATGGTTTATTTATGAATTTATCTTTGATTTTTTGTTAAGAAAAAACTGAAGGGATGGTGCCAATTTCTTTCATTTTCTTACATTTGAAAGGAGGGCCATAGTAGAGTCGGTACTGTGGTTGCCACTAATTCATAGGATGTTCCATTACATTATACCTTGAAGTGAATAAATTGTTTCCCGATATCTTGTTGTTTTTTTAAACTCTTTCTAGTCAGATAGATTTATATTGTTACTCCTGAATTGTTGTCAATTAGGCTTGTGCTAACGCACATTCCCATTCTAGCTGAAGCTGTCTCATGATTAGATGGTGTGATTATATGGTGTGTTGAGATGTGTTTTTAGATATTATATTATGCAGGAGTGGTAGAGTACTGGGTGTGTTGAAACTTGGCTTTGAGCCATTAAATGAGGAGGTCAGTTGTAAATAGCTGGGGTTTTGTTTATGATATGTATTTTTTGAATTTTTTTCACTTCATATCCTATAATAGGCTGTTCATAAGTGGTGATTGTTTATTGCTTGTTATTGTGTGGATTGCAACCGACTGAAATTCTGTTTATAATATTGGCATGCAGGGAAATATGGTTGGTGAAATGAAGTTGATGATTGCGGAGGAACAAAAATTCCAAGGGAAAGCATTGTCGTTATCCCATACGAAGACGGAAATCACTACGATCAAGGAGAAATTCACTTAACAACAGCTGCAAATGTTTGAACAGAGTTGTTTTGGTCATCTCCTAGGGATTGAGGACCTCAAGTGGACTTCTCCGATTGTCCACGGGTTGCTGCTCAGTAAAGCTGATCCCAAGACAGTTTCCCAACTGAACGGGATCAAATTCATTGTTGGCAAGAAGGTCATCCAATTCACGGCGCAGCAATTTTGCATCGTGACAGGGCTAAGGTTTGGAAACCTTCCCTTTATTCCGATTCCCACAAATGAGAACTGCTCATTGAAACGGAAGTACTTTGCCAACGATAAAACTGTGAACCTGTTGGAATTAGAAAAGGCCTTCCTCGAATGCGATGATGTGGACGATGTATTCAAGCTTGGATTCTTATACTTTGCTGTCTTTGTTCTGTTGGGCAGCGAAAAACATGTCCACATTGACATGCGATATTTGAAGTTGGCGGAAGACCTTGAAGACTTTGGGAAGTATCCATGGGGTGCTGTGTCTTATGCGAAGACAAATGAGTCACTGCTGAGGGCAC
>NW_023010563.1:0-9551 GCF_902201215.1 Prunus dulcis | reverse complement strand
GTACGATTTAAAGATAACGTCGTAGAACTATACGAGAATGGCGTCGATATATTTATATTTTCCGTCGTTGTAAATTAATTTAATACGGCGATATTTTGTATTTTAAAGCCGTGGATTTGTTTGTAATTATACGGCGTCTTATACGAAAACCTCGTCGTGTTGTTTTATGAGTAAAAACGGCGGCTTTTATTGAAATCGTCGTCTTTACTTTCTACGTCGGTCGATTCATAACTTCTGCCGTTCTTTGTTGGCTTTGATTTTACTCTGCGGAAATCTGTTTCAAATAGGCGTCGGTTGTTTAATTAGGTACGTCGTTGTTTTTGAACAGCCATTTGAATCTCCATTTTTAGTTGTCTAAGGTGGTATTACACGACGGTGTTTTTAGAACCGTCGTCTTTTTTAAAACCACGACGGTTTTCACTTAGACCGTCGTTGTTTTCTGGTCGTCTTTTTCACTTTTTGTAGTAGTGTATGCTGTACAAGATGATCAGTAAGAGCCCAGTTCAATGATAATGTTAATAACACCTTTGTCCAAAGCCAATTTCAAACCAAAAAATAGACTCCAATAAATATATATATATTTCACCTACGTAACTAGTAAACAATCAAATAATAATAACCCGCATAATCTTCATACAATTAAATACATACTATTCATATTACCAAAAAAAGAGATATATAATCTCCACAAAAGTCTTTATCCATGACTGCACTTTGTTTTGTGATGAATGTGAAGACAGAAGATAGAAGAAGAAGAAGATAGATAGATAGATAGAATGATTTACATAGAACAATGCGTTGTTACTGCTTTTAGGAGGTTGTGTCTACAATGCTAACGTGAAAAAGAAGTTGGAGCGTCTTGGAACTTCTTGGCATGAGTTTTGTTTTTTTAGGGTTTCGGGTGTTTTGGAATTATGGTAAAGTGGTAAGAGTATTTTTGGAAGTTATTAAGAGAAAACAAGAATGTGAATCGTATTGACTACTCTCCCTTAGATGATCTGATACCTAGTTTTGAGGGGATGTGATTACGGATTTTGAGGTGAGGTCCACTTATTTTTTTCATTCCTGATTGTAAGTAAACGCTGGGGAAGTCAGGAATGGAAATCATTCCCTTTCCTCTCATACCCATTATTGATACGTAAACATGCCCAAAGTATTTGAAAAAAGAACACCCTTCATCTAATAGTGAGCAAACCCTAGGTACTCTACTCCGTCACTTGTGTGGGCCGATCAGGAGTAAACTAATTTCTCTTTGTCGTGTGAGAACCAAAAACGCAACAACCTTCGTGTTATTGTTTGTCCCAAAAGTATTCATGAATTCTCTTGAGTGATCCCACTATCATGCCCTCATTGGAATCAATGACGGATCTGGGATTCAAAAGCCGGTTGAATGAAACTTACATTAAAAACTTGACATATGAGTGAATTTCATTAATAAACATAGAAAAATACACCTAGTCAATAGATGTAATAATCATTACCCTCATCGGTCAATAGACGTAATAAGCTACATGGGAAGACACCCTCTTCAATCACACTCCTTGAAAACCTCGGAAAACTTGACCTTTCCTCTAATTCCCTCAACGGAGAAATACCCATTTCGTTTGGGGACTAAAGAACACGTCTTTAGCTTCAAATTTGTTGTCTGGAGCCATATTAGAGTTAATGTCTGCAATTCCAAGGTTAGTTCATGTTGATCTGAGCTCTAATAAGCTAAATGGTACAATTCCAGAGTTCCTCTTTGATATGAAGAGATTGAAACACTTGAATCTTGCGAACAATGACTTCCATGGAGTTTTACTTTATAAGCAAATTGTCAGTGTTCAAGATTAGCAGGCACATCAGTTTGTGCTATAACCACTTTGTTTTGTCATCAAAATTGAAGCTTGGGATTTCTCCTTGTGACAAGAGTGGTAGTCATGGGGAAGGGGGGGAAAATAAAATCTACTAGGGGGGTGGGGCGCTAGTTTGGGAGGATATATTTTTTTCTATTTTTCTATAGTTGCACTTGCAGGCTGGGGTGGAGGGTGGGGGGCGGTGGGGTTCTGGGTTTGTTGGGACAATGGTTGTGAGATGGATTTGAGGGTGGGAGCTTGCGGGTGGTGTTCATGGGGAATGGAGGAAGAAAGAAATCGATGGGGGAGAGGGAGAGGGAGAGCATAGAGGGGGGAGAGAGAGAGAGTTTAATTTTTAATTTTTAATTTTTAATATTTAATATTTTATTCATATTTTAATTAATTAAAAATTTTTTTTTTTTAAAAAGAGAAACTATGAAACCCATAGTGCCACGTAGACAACTAACGGAAAGATGTGGCGAAAACGCTAAAAACAAAATCACATTATAACAAATATAAAAAATCAGGGTATATGATCATAAAAATTAAAAAGATTGAAACTAACATGTATTAAAAATGTAATCACAGAATATTAAACTGTAATTAACTCTTATTACAATTATACAAATAAAAAAGAAACCTTAAATTTACACACAATACAATACCATTGTTTCCATATTTTTGGAAATTCAATTAAAGTCAATAAATGTTGCCAGCTATCCCACGACCACTTCTGACTGGCCGGTCGGACCCTTTCCAGCAATAAATTCTGGACGTAGATATACAATTTGCGTAAAGCCTGGGATTGAGAGGTAGGAAGAGTGGGTGGATTGGCTGGCGAAATAGGGCTGGTTGCAAATCTAGGGTGAGATGTCGGGAAAGGGAGAGACGGAGAGACGGAGAGATTGGGTGATTTGGCGTAGGGGATCCTGGTTTCAAATCTAAGGAGCATTGGGTTGGGGGGGACAGTTTATATAAAAATTGCTTATTATTTTTGTTTTGGGCCCCTACATGATTATACCAAGTTTACTACTAAACTAATCTTTTTGTGTGGACTTGGGCATCGACATAAACAATAAATATTATTGTCAAGAATATCTGAACATTGTGACAAGATGATAACAATATAAAGGATTGAATGTAAACAAAAATGTAAACAAGCATTGAATTTAAAGGATGATTGCTTTCTGGACAAGTATTGATGAGAACAACAGAGAGGGAGAGGGGATGGGAGAGTGGATGCAAGGCCTCTTCCTCTTCGCATTGAATTCATTGGAAACTTAGCTTTAACTAGGCTAACATCACCCATATCCCCAAAGCTAGCCTCCATTATCAACCATTCTTTTAGCAACATCAACCCTTCTACCTTCAATTTATTCATATCCAAGTACTTGACAGCTCTCTCGAAAACCCCTCTACAATGCTGAATACATGCACATTGTTCCTCTCTTTCTTGTGCAACAAGAGAATCCTTGGATTGATGACCTTGTGCCTCAAATTTTGCATAGCTGAGCCACACATTTAGGTGCTGTATCCGGTCTAGGAGTCTCTTGTAAATCTGTCTAGCTCTCTCAACCTCACCCTCCCATCTCTCAAAGTCAATGTAAGCTTTCCACAGCAATCCAGGCTTGTCAAGTTGCGACTGCCCAATGGCAATTTCGAAAATCCCCCCCTTGCTCGTTCTTCCTCACCAGGGTCTTCTCTAGCTCTGCGTACTTGACCCATGTATTGCTATTACGTGGTGACCAATCCAGATAATTCTCATACAGTTTCTGACATCGACCTACATTCCCAAGTGTCAGCTCTATCTCTATGTACTTGTCAAATATTGCAGCTTTAGATGCACAGCCTATTGAAGCGCCAAGGATCTTGGGCGCCCCCTCGAGATTCAGCTATCGAATCTCAAATTGGGCGGCGTGAAGCCATGCTTTCACAAATGAAAACTTTGTATGAGGAATCAATTCAAGGCGTTGACTATACGCTTGTCTGGTTCGTTCCACAGCATCTCCTCCAGCAGTAACAAATTCCTCATACCGTGCATAGTCGATCCACAAATCAACATAGCGCTTCCAAAGCAGCTTGCAAAGCGGAGGAACAATAGCTAAAGCTCTGGCATAAAGCTCTCTAATTCTGTGGTTATTGGCTGGAGCTGGAGCACTATCTTCTTCTAGCCATATGTAACGACTCCAGGAATCGTAATTTAGAGGATTGATCCCAACCTCAAGCTCGTACCGAAGCCTCGTCCAATCCCTATTCTGTCTCTCAACATCATAAACCATTGGCCTACGCCCACCTGAGAATCAACTCCTAATTTGTAAATACACTTCTGAGAATCAACAACTGCTGCTCCTGCTTCTGGCAACTGCGTTTTTGGGACAAGAGAGAATCGTGTTCTGAGACAGGAGGTTTAGAGAGAGGCAAGGGACCGGGAATTCCGTGTACTTCTTTGATTTTCTAGACAGAAAATGCAGTGGAATCGAAGATCAATTGGGATTAAGAAACCTAATCAAACTAGAATTAAACTAATAATAATAAAATAAAAAGTAACCTAATCAAACTAGAATTGAAAATTGAAATTAAGAAATTACCAATGCGAAGCATAAGGGATTCGATAATGGTTATGGTTGAATGCCGAGTCGAGCCGAGGGAATTGGTGATGACAAAACGGGGCCGTCCGAGGAGTGTTTAGGGACCAGACTCCAGACACAAGGTGTGGAAAAAAAAGCGGGTCCAGGTCGGATTGTGAACGATGAGGTTTAGGCTTGCAAGTTGCAGGCTGAGATTAGATAAGAAAGACTAATGCTTTCAAGAGAGAGCCATATGAGATTGGGAAATAGGTATATCGGGACGGAATAACAACTCTCTTTCCCATCCTTTCTTGTCTTCCTTTGTGTATAAGAAATAGGCAGCACTTTAGTGGGTCCTATGCGCTTGACACGTCAGCAAAAATAGTCAACCTAAATGGTCAAACTAACAAAAGGGCTAAAGTGTCGTATTTCAGTACCCTAATATACGTAAGAATACAACCATTCATCTATACTATTTAGTGAAGACTATTTAAATAATAAAAAACAGTACAGCCAATCGGCTATACTATTTTTTATAAACATTTAAAAATTGTGTATCGCCGCATGGCCATACTATTTACTATATAAAAAAAGAGAACAGCCGCCCATGTGTAAAATAGTATAGCCGAGCAGCTATACTTGAAAGTTTTTAAAAACTAAGTATAGCCGGTTACTATTTTTCATTAAAAAAAAAAAGGACTCCCACGATTAGCCACCGCATGTCAAAACAAGTTTATTTAAAAAAAAAAATAGAAAACACGGGGTACAGCAGTGCGGCTGTACTATTTTTTTTTAATTTTTTTAAAGAGGACCCTCTAGCACCACGTGTCAAAAACAAGTTTTTTTCTTCTAAAAATCGTAGTATCGCCTCCCGGCTATACTATTTAAATACATTATATTCAAAAGGTATAGCCGCACGACTATACGATTTAATAATAAAAATTAAGAAAAAAAGGACTCTCCTAATTGCATTAGTTTGTACTTTATACACATTAATTTGCTAGTTTCAACATATCTAAAGTAGATAGTAATCGTCCACTATATAATAATGTAATATAATTTTTATAACATATATTATTCTTATTCAATAGTATGTGAGAATTATTTGTATAATACATGAATTTTGTTTGTCTTACTGCAAATTTTGTATTAAAAAAAAAAGTGTATTAAATGTTAGAAATACGTGTGTACATGTACAATATGACTATTCCACATTTCCTTTTTAAAAAATGTGAGACGTGTATAGAACACGAATGTATTGTTGAAAAATACATACGCATGTGTATACTAGATTATTAAGCGTGAAAGTGCTAAATTCTGTATACGGGTAATAACTCTGGAAAAGTAAAAAATTAAAAGGGGATAATAGAGACTCGGGTAATGACCTAATAGTAATGGATAATTACTCTTATCGATAAAAGAAAATTGGGGAAAAAAAAAAAAAGGATTCCAGTATATATATATATATATATATATATATATATATAAGATTACAGCCACTCATTTATACTATTTACTGAAGACAATTTAAAATACATATATACCACATAGGTATACTGCATTCTATGGCAATTTTCAAACACATACACATAACAACCAAACAGTGGTTTATAAATAAGTCTTGCCATAATCATTGTGGATAACAACTCTTGGTCTCAAAATCCCCTGATATTTAGTATCTTCTTCCAAAAGTGTTTGGATATTTTAAGGGCTTCATTAATTGTTATTACCAGCTTTAAGAAAGTGATCATGCATACCATACACATTAATATAACTAAAATAGTTTCACTGTTCAAGAGCCTTAGCCAGAAAACATTAAAATCAAACTGAAACTGAAATTGAGGGAAAAGGTGCTTAGTGTCGAAAATGAAAGGGGCGACCTTTTACGAAAGACTAAAGAAAGTAAGCCTTCTTTGGCATTTTTACTTGGAAACGAATAACATGTTGGAGAAAATCAATACCAAAAGAGATTTTTCTCAACAAAGCCGGTATGTTTATTGTTTGAACTCAAGGTTCAAGAAGAATATGAAAAGGAAAATATACGAGGTGAAAGCATGTACAACTCATCAATAGTTTTCTCTATCTAGTTGGTCATCTTGTTACTTCTCTACTTCAGCAGTCTCAGCTTCAAAGTTAGCTTCAGTCTCAGTTTCAGTCTCAGCTTTGGCAGTCCTAGATTCAGGCTTAGCTTCAGCAGTCTCAGCTTTAGTCTCAGCTTTAAACTTGGGTTCCAAAAGATTGCCAAAAGCATCATGATACCTCACATCTGACAATGACGTAGCACAAGCACTCTTTGGCTTCTTAGCTTGTTGCTTTTCAGCTTTCACATTCTCATCTTCAGCAGTCTCAGCTTCATTCTCAACCGAAGGTAACTTTGTAGCACACTTTGGCGTTGGCAAAAGTACCAAAAGTGTAGAAGGTAGCTTTGCAGACTTAGGTGACAATGTCTTAACACCAGCATTCTTTGGCTTTGGCAAAAGTGCCCAAAGTGTAGAAGATAACTTTGCAGACTTTGGTTCAAGAATATCGCAGTGAGGTGGTTAGCATAAGCACTCTTTGGCTTCGCAGTGAGGTGGTTAGCACAAGTCCATTTATTATGCGGTTCACCATATTTTGACAATACGTATACATGACCTCCAAAATTATGCATCACATTATCATGGATGAGTGCTGAACAAGATTCGATCTCATGACAAACCAATACAAAGCACCTATGCGTGTAAATCAAAGAAGCTTGTTGCTCGAGTTTTGTCAATGCGGTTTTAAGGACTGGTGTTGAGTACTTTGCGTTGAAACCATCCTTCGCCGTGGTATTTCTAAGACGTAACATAGCCCTACCAATTGCTAGAATACATTCAAACAACTTCATACCTTTCCTCAAGTAATCTTTCACATATTTGTTCATAGACTCCACGCGTCGAGTGGTGCACATTCCACAGAAAAACTTTCCTCTCAAACATGATTCAGCCCATGAGTCACTTTTTGCATAATCATTTCCAACCATTCTTTTTGTTTCGGAGTACTCGCTCTTTCCCTTAGAACCTCCCATTTCTTCTCAAACTCGTCCAATGCAAATGGTTCCCAAATACATGCCTGAAAATTTCTTACCAATTCATCATCCTTCAAGTTATTTTGTGCATTCCTTGACACATGCCATGAGCACAACCGATGGTTAGACATGGGAAACACATCATCAATGGCTTTACGCATTGCCTCATCGCCATCCGTCAATATTGATATTGGCTTCTTATCTTTCATGGATGCCATGAATGTTTCCAATAACCACTTGTAAGTTTCAAATGTCTCGTCCTGCAATAATGCACAACCAAACATTACAGTAGAACGGTAGTTGTTCGAACCAACAAACAACACTAGGGGCTTGTCATAAACATTTGTTTTGTATGTGCTGTCAAATATGAGGACGTCCCCGTAGGCAATGTAATCCAAAAGTGAAGTGGAGTCCCTCCAAAACAAATTACCAAGCCTATTTTCCTCGTCAACACTGAACTTACAAAAGAATTCTGGATCCATTGCTCCTTTCGCTTTCAAGTAAGATAGTGCAGCTTCTGTGTCACCGTCGAGCAAAATTTCCCTCCGTGATGCATCCAACTTATTGTACAGATCCTTTATTTGAAAACCAACATTTAAATACCCGCCACATTGGTCGACCATATACTCATATGTTTGACATGTTCTAACCAATGCTCTTCGCATTCCCACTGCTTGTGCTAAATCAGAATTTCGAACAACACGGTTACATCGGAGATATGGTGATTCAAGTGGAGTAACTAGTTGATGATTGTGATGTGGTTCAAAATTTGTAATGACGTAAACGTCACGTTTCTTCTCATAACCCACCCAAAAATGGGCAGAACAATTCTCTCTTGTAATTGGCTTTGGTGGTCGAATCCTATCTGATCGATCATTAAACTTCTCATTTCTCAAACCTTCTTTAGAACAACACCACCGTCTCCTACATATTTTCCCTTCCGCATTTCGCACCAATTTGTCTTTTCTCACGCTAAATCCAATGCCCTTTGCATAACTCATATAATATTCTTCTGCTAATTATATCGTTTTAAACTCCTTCCCCATAACATCTTCTTTCCTCGGTGCAATCATGTCAACATCATTATCATCACTGCTTTGACTAACCATATGTTGGACCGACATATGCCCAGTCTCTGTTGTCGGTGCCCTATGACTCGACCTTTCACAACCACCCAGATACCCTGAATCACTACAACCACCATTTGATGTCTCTAGCCCCCTGTCCATCTTACCAGACCCCTTCATGCCTGAGAAACATAATTTCAAACTGAAATTACCTTATACTCTATGTGCTAACATACTTTCTCTTAAAAAAACACAAATGAATAATCTCATGCAATTGCACATACTCAGGTCAATAATTGCACCATGTATAACTGTTTTGCAACCAAAAACATGCAATTGCATCAACTCATTACCCAAATCACATTCAAGTCCTAAACCAGAAAGAGGGTTCTTTGAAATCTTACTTGATGTTTCCATACTTTCAAAGGCCTCTCCTTACACTTCCTTTTGCCACCAACTCAAATGTCGTCGTTAACAGCCAAGGATCTTCAAAATCTTTACAACCACGTTGTTATTACAAATTCATTCCCCTGCAAAATTGAAATTCTATATCAGACAATGCCAACAAAACAAATTAAATTAATTAAATACCTCCAATTTGGTGACCATTTCATCATGGAGGTTGGACCCACCATCAATTTTGTATCTGCATATGAGTTTTGGGCAAGCAGAGAGAAGACTTGAGGACCTCAATTCGGTGAGCATTACCTTCTTGCAGCTGCGTTTTGCCCAAGCACAGACAAGAGTTGGACGCACTTAGGATGGATTTGGGCAAGTGAGAGGAAAAGTTCCTTGTGAAGCAGAGACAAGAGTTCGCAGCCAAGCAGAGACAGTGGGCAAGAAGAGACGAGTTCGTGGAGGCGCTAAGGATTGGATTTGGGCAAGCAAAAAGAAGAGTTCCTGGAGGCGCTAAGAATTGGATGGGCTCTTAGGATTTTCGATTTGGGCAACCAGAGAGGAGAGCGTGCGTCTTCTTCATCCTCCAAACCTGCCTTCTTTGCGCGTCTTCTTCATCTTCCAAACCTGCCTTTCT
>NW_023010562.1:0-9566 GCF_902201215.1 Prunus dulcis | reverse complement strand
GACGAAAAATATGTATTGGTCTCGCAAAGTTTTGCGCGACGAATATAGTAATATTGGTCGCGCAAAGTCTAAAAAATTATTTTTAAAAAAAAAAATTCCCGCATCACATTTTTGGTACACGCCAAAATTTTTAAATTTTTGTGCGACGAAAAATACATATTGGTCGCGCAAAGTCTAAAACAATTATATAAAAAAATTTCCGCGTCCCATTTTTGGTACCCGCCCAAATTTTTGCGCGACGAAAAATATATATTGGTCGCGCAAAGTCTAAAAAAATTATTTTAAAAAAAAAAATTTGAAATTCGCCAACAAAATATTTGGTAGCTAAAGTCTAAAACAATTATATAAAAAATGGTAGCGAGAGTTTATGTGAATTACAAATGGCTTTGGTAAGTATTAATTTAAAATACAATTGAGGAAAAGTTATATTTTTTAAAAAAAAATTTGGACCATGCATTTTTGAACTAAATTTAGTACCAAAATCTTTAAATTTTTGCCCGAGGAAAAATACATATTGGTAGCGCAAAGTCTAAAACAATTATATAAAAAAATTCTCGTGTCCCATTTTGGTAGCAAAAGTCCAAGTTGGGGTGGAGAGCGAATTACAAATGGCTTTGCAGATCTGCATGCACATTAAAATACAATTGAGTGAAAGTTACAGCCATAAGGGGTCGTTTGGTACACATGCTTGGCTTGGACTGGCTTGAACTAAATTTAGTACCATGTTTGTTTCATTTAATTCTAGTCTTAGATGGGATTGCTAATACCGGGCCCACCAAAAACACCTCATTAGGAGGGGACTACTAAGCCCATGTAGAAAGGGAGGATTAGCTAGTCCTATGTTCACCAATGTAAAAGATGCATATATTATATTGTAATACTAATAACATATATTACTATTATTATTATTATTATTATTATTACATACACATATACTATAATGTACATATATACATGTATATATATATATATAAACACATATATACATATATAATATATATATATAAATACATATAGATATATACACATATATTATTATTATAATATACTCATATACACATACATATTAATATTATAATAATAGCATACATGTATACATGTATAAATGTAATATATATTATATTATATATTAATGTACATATATACACGTATATACATATATATATATAAACACATATATACATATATAATATATAAATACATATAGATATATACACGTATATTGTTATTATAATATACTCATATACACATACATATTAATATTATAATAATAGCATACATGTATATATATATGTACATATATGTGTATATATATATTATACCCATGTATGTATTATAATATACATATACACACGTATATACACATATATACATTATATATTTATACTATATGTATATATATATTATAATATACATATATACATGTATATACATGTATATTATTATTATAACATACCCATATATTATCTATTATAATATACATATATATATATATATGTATATGTATTATACCCATGTATATATTATAATATATAGATACACCTATATACACATATATTATATACATGTATATACGTATATATATATATGTATATTATAATATAATATATATATATACATATATTATATATACATATGTATTTTATAATATATATAATGTATATGTATATATACATACATATATACATGTATATACATGTATATTATTATTATTATTATTATAACATACTCATATATATTATATATTATAATATACATACATATATATTAATATATGTATATGTATTATACCCATGTATATTATAATATACATATATACACATATATACACTTATATATATATGTATGTATGTACGTTTATATTATTTAAAATATATAATATTATTATAATATACTTATATACATGTATATATATATATTATATGTATGTATATATATTATATATATTATAAAATGCATATATACATATATATATATAGATATTTTTGAAAAAATAAAAAAAATTCTAGTCCTAGTCCAAGCATACACCAAACGCAGGATAAGTGTTATCCAACTTAGACCAAGCCAAGCCAAGCTAAGACAGTCCCTAAGCATAGTCCATGCCAAGACAGTCCTGTGTACCAAACGAGCCCTTAAAGGCCTTATACCTTGTCGTTATTTTAGGGCCACTAAATGGCCTACCATTTGATTATAGGCATATATTTTAATTAGCTTTCTATATACATTATTGTATGGCCTTGTGATATTAATATATTATGATACAAAGAAGAGACGTAGACCTCTTGGCGTGCTGCAGGTGGGAGGGAGCAAAAGGTAAAGCGTTTACATTGACATACTTAATTATGAATTATTGATAAGAATTTGTGGCCTCACACACCTGGCCTCTCACATCCGGGCTTTCCCAAAGTGACCTTTTCTGTGTGGTCTTTGTCTTGTCATTCTAATATTGATGGGATTCTCAACCAAGTTAGAAACTCCGAGTGGAGGTCGGATCATACACTTAGAAGTTCAAACCCAACCCAAGAAGCTAAGTTCCAGCATAAGTAGCCAACCTACCAAGACTTATTGCATCTCAAATTAAGAGAAGAGTTTCACATTCCTAATTTGACCAACCATATGGGTTGGTGGTGGTTGGGAAATTCTCATTAAATGCCTAGAGCTCCAGAAGACATTAATCTTTGGAAGAATTTTCAAAGAAAAGCCAGTTGAGGTCATTTAATGGCAAAACCCATGAGCTGAAGAAAGCTTTATAAATAGCTCCTCAGAAGAAGAGGAAAGGACCTCTGACTCAACACACAAAATCTATCTTTTTATCTAGCACCTTCCAATTCCTAGTCCAGGATTTTATCTTTTTCAAGCACTTTAGATTATCCAAGTTCTTCATTTTCTCAGTGTAAGTTTACTTTCTTGCAATTTACTTTCAATTGTCTTTAAATACAAGTTTAATTCAAATCTTTATCACTTTAATCTATTTTATCGCATTTACATTACTGTCATTTCGTTCTTGTATTTACATTCATTGCACTTATCACCAAAATGCTAAAAATAGTCATACAAAGCTCAATCATCCTTGACTCCCGAGGAAATGAAAGAACTTAAGCTAAGAGAAGGTTCCTTGCTTGGCTGATCAATCATTATCTTCAACTCAAGAACGTTAACCACTGCCAGGTTCTTTATACTCCACTCGTTCTGCTACATTTTGTTTCTACTACAGAATTGGCTACTAAAGCTTGCTTAATTGGCTTGCTAAGGATTTCACTTTTCTTTATATAACCAAATAAATGATTAACTTATGCCGTTACTTCCTTTACTTATTATAATCTTTTTCCCAATCAAATTTGAAAACAAAAGAGGTACGTAAATGAGAATGGAAAGAATCAATGGAGCTAACTGAAAGAAGTTGAGGTTTCTCTCCAAAATCAATTGATAGTAGAAGAGTGGCTCAGCTTCTTATAAGTATTTTTAAGGTTTGTTAATTTTTCAATGTGGGATATTTCTTCACATACATGTGACGAAATTTCAAGTTTATATGTAGACAACACATATTGGGTGACATGAAACACGTGTGTTTGTTAGACTTCACATGTGGGCAAAACTGATTGTGATACTATAAAGGAAATTGAAGTTTCACCCCTAAACTAACTGGTATCTGGGAGTACCCAACTTCATAATAACTAGTTGAAGACAAATAGAGATGGCCATCCAAATCTGATGATTTTATCTTTGAAATCCAAGCAAACGATTTGAAACCAATGAATTAGGTGTTGGAAAATTTAAATTTTTTAACGAATAAAATATTTTATTTGAACGGAAATGGTGTCCGATGGGTGACTGTTCTTGAATATGGTAGGTTGTGTATGTTTAAAGTGAAACGGAGCAACTTTTGACTCTTCAATAGACACAACTTTTCTAAACTGTCACTTCACACATCTATCTGAAGAGTAAACCTGCATCTAACTCAAAGAAACATTCAATCTATTCATGGATAAACTAGTCTTCTAGAGATTTTATTCATTGCAGACTAGAGTGTTTGTGATGAGTATATATAATAGTGTCATATTGAGAGAATTCAAATATAAGTTTGTGTTCGTTGTTCTTGTGGTTTGGAGTGCTACTACCACAAGAAGGAGGTCATTGTATCCTGGGAGATGTTTGTCATTGAAACCTTGAAGCACCCGTGAGGGACAATTTGTCTTAAGAAGATAGAGCCAAGTTTTAGACTCAATCATATTCTAGCTTTTCTAAACCTTTCTTTATATTATATTTTGATTATTTTATGCATTAAATTGTGTTTAAATAGCATGAATCAAATTTTGATTTTTCTATGAATATAGCAATTAAATCTCCTATTTTTTCAAACATTAGGAATTTTTCTGTTGGCGTTTAAACTTGCAATACTTGAATCATAAGTTAATTTTATCTTCTAATTAATGCATGGTTGGTATTATTATGGTTCGGTTTCACATCACACTTTTTTTTTCCTATACAAAAAATGTTATACTTTAATCTATTCTAAATTACCGGAATAAGTGAAATTCCAACTCGGGTGCAGAATATGGAGCATATTAATTCTAGTCAACTTGGCTAAACCCATAACACCACATTTATTGACCGCATTCTTGAATATGGGAATTTTGTGGGTGAAGCCTTGGACTATCCCTTCCTATAGTACTAATTACAGTTTCGTTGTCATCAGGAAAAGAGACGACTTCACATATGGAGGATCAGATATCTGAGCCAGAACATTGGGCTGACGCTGTACAAGTATTCCACGACCCTGACACTGACACGAGATGTATCTACAGGGTTCCCAACAAACTCCGCAAAGTAAATGAAGCAGCATACACTCCTCAATTAATTTCGATAGGCCCCTTCCACCATGGCAAACCAGAACTCAAGGACATGGAAACCCATAAAATAATATATTGTGACAATTTTTTTGAACGTTCTTCGAAGACCACGGATGAACTAAAACATTTCATCGAAGGTTGTCAAGAACAGATTCTTAGGTGTTATGCAGGGACAATTAGTCAGGTTGACAACTACTTTCGGGACGTAATTCTACGTGATGCTGGCTTCATCATTGAGCTCTTCTTGACGAATTCCGAAAACCCTGAAAATTATTATCACATATTAAGATCACCGTGGCTGAGGAAAGCTATAGAGCAGGACCTCATACTGTTTGAAAATCAGCTTCCTTATTTTATTCTTGAAGACCTGTATAACTTTGCCAAGCCCAAGCCCAAGCCCAACTCTTATTCCCCATCCCGCAACAAAGTGCAAGCACGAGGACAGGCCAATAGACGACACAGATGCATTGATCTTGATCAGATATGTTACTGCTTGCCTTGCTGTCGTCCAAATCAACCCCGTGATTATGCTGTAGAAATTATTGAAGCCACTGTTCATCCCTTTCTCAAGCTTACCTGTGAGTTCTTCAACTATTACGGTACTAAGGAAAATTCAGTCAGGAAGGGACTAGATATAAGAAATTTCACTGATTTGGTAAGACATTTTCTGTGCCCCGCAGAAGAAATGACTTGGGTAGGTAGTCGTTTGACTCCTATAAAAAATATATACGACGCAAGAAAGCTGAAGGCAGCAGGAGTGAACTTTAGGCTACTTAAAGAAGCAGGGTTTGTCGTTAAAGGACATGAATCTCACCATTGTAATTTCAACTCAGCATGTTTTACAAGTATGGACTTGAAGCTTACACAATTTTGTGTCAAGGATGAGACAGAATGCGTTATTCGAAACGTCATGGCGTTGGAGCAGTTTCTGTATCCAGAGTGTGCTTCTATTTGCGAATACTTTTTGTTGATGGATAAGCTTGTGGACACTGTGGAAGACGTGAATTTGCTGATTGACAGTGGAGTTGTTGTTAACAACCTAGGCAGCAATGAAAGAGTGACGAACTTGATTAATCAACTTTGTGAGCAGATTATGGATGATGTATCCTGCTATGGTGATCTTTGTGACAAACTTAATAAGCACTATGGGATCAGTTTTTGGAACCGTCATGTGGCACTCCTGAAGCGAGTTTACTTCAAGGATCTTTGGACGGCCAGTTCAACTATACTTGGAATTTTTGTCCTGGTTTTCTCAATCTTCGGAACTATTAAATCTCTCAAATCTTAATCTAATTTAAGCTTCACATGTGAAGACCTTTTGTCTGAAGAGTCCGTATGGTTTGGGGATATCCTCCAAATATCCTACATGCTTTAGTTGAAGACCTTTTGTAATTTGCTTCTTTAGCATGCAATTTTTATCAAAACAAAATAAGAAATAAAAATTTAAGAGCTTCATGTGTTATTAAATTCAGAGAAACGGGTTAGCGGTCCACTACTAACAATACCGATATTGTTCCCAATTTAACTACCTACAAAAGCCAGTAGGTATGAAATTTTATCACAAAAGGCCTCGATGATATTAGTAGTAAAATCATTCATTATATATTTTATTTTATTTAGTCGAGTTTTCGATGTGGGACTTATATTCTTCAACACGCCCCCTCACGTAGGCCCAACACATAGTGGGCCACATGTGAAGCTAAGTCCACATCGGAGTCAATCATTTAAGCCCAATACTTGAACACCACATATTGAGTAAGGGTAAATACCCAATTTAGGCCCTGTCAATCAACCCTCTTTGATACCATGTTAAATTCAAAGAAACGGACCAGTGGCCCACTACTAACAACACCGATATTGTCTCCAACTTAACCACCTACAAAGCTCAGTATGTGTGGGGTTTTATCACGAAAGGCCTCGGTAATATTAGTAATGGAACCATTCATTATATATTTTATTTTATTTAGTCAAATTTCATATGTGGGACTTGTATTCTTCAACAATGTGTAGTTCCTCATTAGCTCAATTGATCAAAATATATTCTTTTATGGTTCTCCATGTCCTTCAGTTCTGGTTTTCCATGGTGGAAAGGGCCTTTTTAAATTAATACAATTGAGGAATGTATGCTGCTTCACTTACTTTGCGGCGTTTATTAGAGCAGGTCCATCGCTGAGGGTTGGCCCAGGCAAAAGGCAAGAACCAGCCCGAGTCCAGCTCCAGCGCAGAGAAAGAAGCCCGGGCAAGCTGCGGGTCCCACGAGCCCGGGCAAGCCCAAGGGCGAAAATCGACTGGGCTCGAGCCCGAGTTCAGGTGACGTCAGTGCTGACGTCACGACGACGTCAGCGCAGTAATTTCAAATTTTTTTACCGTTGGCGAGTGTAATACACGCGCCAACGGTAAAAAAATTTGACTGAAGTGCGCTGACGTCATCGTGACGTCAGCGCTGACGTCACCACCAACGGTAACCTGCCACGTGTCGGCACCGGGTGGCTCCGATTAGATTTTTTTTCAGCAATCCTACAGTTCTCTTTAAAAAAAAATCTGAAAAAATTCTGAAATTTTTTTTTAAAAAATACCAAAAATTTATGTATTTTTCCCCTATAAATACCTAACCATTTTATCTACTTTCAACACCAAATCTTCATACAATTTCTTCTCCATACAATATTTTCTACTCTCCACTCACATAATTCATTTTCCACACCAAATCTCCATACAAACTCATCTCCTTCCAATATTTTTTACTCTCTACTCATATTTTCCACTTTCCACACCAATTCCATACAAACTCTTCTCCTTCCAATATTTTTTACTATCCACTCACATTTTTGTACTACTTTCCATTTGTAGAAAATAAACAAATGGCATCTTCTGTTGAAATCGGAGGCTCGTGGTCAACCCAGGAAGATATTGCATTGTGCGAGTCTTGGGTGAACGTTAGTCATGACCCTATCACGGGCAATGAGATGAAGTTCCATCATATGTGGAGCAAAATTCATGGAGAATTTTGTCAAAGATCGGGTTCCATTCGGACCGAAATGGCTTTGTCTAGTAGATGGAAAATTCTAAACAAAGAGTTAGGGAAATGGAGAAATGCCTTGACAAAAGCAAAGGAGAACATTCGAAGCGGTGCGAATCTTTCCGATGAGGTAAAATATTTTTAATTGCCATTTTAATCAATTTAATGTAACTTTTTTTTTTATTGCATATTCTATTTATTTTTTGTTGCACAATGTTTATTTTATTTTTGCATTTCCTAATTGGCTTTATTTATTTACATAATCAATTTTATTCTTGCATTTCAAAATAGTTTATAATTTCATGCATAATCTTTATTTTTGTTTTTGCATTTTCAATTTGTCTATATTTATTTACATAATCAATTTTATTCTTGCATTTCAAAATAGTTTATAATTTCTTGCATTGTATATTTTTTTTAATGCACTTCCAATTATTTATTTTGAATAGATCATACAAGCACAAATGTGGTTCGGTGCCACGGGGCAAGGGAAAAAAAGTTTTGTGCATTTCCAATGTTGGGAAATTGTCAAAGATTGTTCCAGATTCAAAATTATTCCTACCGCACCCCCGGTTGTGTTGCATGAGCCGCCGCTCCACGAATCGCCATCAACCGATTCGCCATTAGACTCCCCAATGGAAACGGAGTCACCACTCCCCCGTCCGCCGAGACCTATTGGGAGAAAGGCGGCAAAGGCCAAGAGAGGGGCCACTTCAAACATTGATTGTGTTCAAATATTCGAGCAAATAGCTAAGAACAACTCTCTAAGATTGGAGAGAGACTTGAGGAGAGATGAAGCGGACAAGGCACGATTGGAAGCCTTTGCAATTGAAAAGCAACATGCAAAAAAAAAAGACGACGATGAAAGAGAGATGAAAATCATGGCCATGGATACGAGCCATATGTCTCCTGAAACAAAGGCCTATTTGAAGCATAAACGAAGGGATGTGATGAGAAGAAAACTTTTCCATGACGACGGACCTAGCAATACGGATTGGCTAAATGATGAAAACCATTAGATTGTATTGTTGTATTTTTTTTTATAATTGTTGTATTTTTTTTTAAATTGTTGTATTATCCTTTAATTTGTTGTATTGTTTCTTTTTTATTCAATCAAAAAAGCATTCTATAATTGGACTACTTATTAAAAACATTTGAGCATTCCTCACAAAGATTAATTAAAAACAAACCTTCATTTATTGCAAACAACACACAAAACAAACCATACATAAAAGCATAATAATAAAAAAGACCTCGCAATAATTCCACAAAACATAACACAAAAAAACAAAGCATAATTAAAAACAAAGCATAATTCCAAACAAAGCACGAATCTAGCCTTCATCCATTGTGATTGCCTTTCATCTGCCACAAGTGCTCGATCAAGTCAACTTGACGTCTTTCGTGAACATATGAAGATTGCATTTCTTGATAACGATCAATCATGGGGTTGTTGAATCGACCATCCTGAAGTAACGGTTCGGGCTCCATTGGTAGTCCATTTGGTCCCATCGGCCTTTCATATATTCTTGTCAACGCCGTGTTCATAGGATCGGGTTCAAACACCTCTGGAGCATCGTAGTCATACTCATCCTCCACAATCATGTTGTGGAGGATGATGCAAGTCATCATAATACTCCTCAGCACCTCCTCGCCTAGCATCCGAGCAGCACCCCTGATAATTGCCCAACGAGCTT
>NW_023010561.1:0-9653 GCF_902201215.1 Prunus dulcis | reverse complement strand
GTAATTTCCCCTATTGCTTGAAGTGGCACTTTCATCATTTCCACGAAAAGAAAGACCTTGTCTCAATAGAAACTTAGTGCACTTGATTGATGCAATTAAGCATCTTCGATATGCCATACGAGCTTGTTCAGAGTGTTTGCTCACAGCCGTTTCAATATGTGTATTTTGATTCATCAAATTTGTAGCGGCTTCTCTAGCTTTATTATGAACACTACCAACCGGTCCAACATGCACCTTCATTCTTTCTCTCCCTTTCTTCCAATTCTTAAACCCTGCTCCAGTGAAGGCTTCACTACCCACTTGTTCAAAATTGGATTTAAAGAGATAGCAATAAAGACAAAATGCAGCATCTTTAGATACACTATACTCCAACCAATCAAATTCATCAAACCATTGGGGAATGAAGCGTCGATTAATTCCTGAGATATTACTTTGTGGGAAAGAATGACCTCTAGGTTGACAAGGTCCTTTTTGTAGATATGCTCTTCGAACCTCATCTCTAATATTAGTATCATACTCAATCATACGAATTCTTAGTCCCGGGTCTGCCTGAAGATTAGCCAAAACCTCATCTAACTCACTTTGTCTTGAACTTGAAGTTCTTGAACTACCCACACTATCCGAACTACCCAATGATGACTTTCTCTTAAAAAATCTTTCCATAATTCTACATAAATTAATCAAAATAATAACTAAAATCAATTAAAGAGAACACCAAATTTATACCAATTAACCACAAAAAATTCATAAATGAAACATCCAATAAATCAAAACAATATAATACAATCATAAATTCAATTTCAATTCAAGTAATTTAGGTTTAGAGTTAGAATTTACCTTGAATTGTGAGGTGGTGGAAGTGGAGGCAAGCTTTTGGAAGCGGCGGAGCTGCTGGCAGCGGCGACAATGGAGGATTTGGGGCTTAAAGGCTTGGTGGGGAAGAGGGTTAAAGGTTTGTGGGGGGTGGAGATTGGGGATTTAGGTTTGAGGGTTTAGAAAATAGGTGTTTTGGAGATGAAAATTCGGGAGGAAGCTGTGCAGAGCATATAGAATATGTTCTGTTTTTTTTTTTTAAAGACCTGGACCAAAACAACGTCGTTTTGGCCATGTCTTTTAAAAAAAAATTCGTTACTGCTGGTCCAAAATGACGGCGTTTTGGCCAGCGAGTTTTTAAAAAAAAATTCGCTGCTGGTCCAAAACAAAGCCGTTTTAGCCAGCGCGTTTTAAAAAAAAGTACGCCGGGCTGGTCCAAAACGACTCCGTTTTGGCCAGCCTGTTTTTAAAAAAAATTAGAAGCTTGGCCAAAACGACGCCGTTTTGGCTAGCTTCTTTAAAACAAAAAACAGATTTCCTGTTCAGCTTCTTCTTCCTCTGTCTGAAACTCCTCCCTTCAACCATTCTCATGGGGTCACACCCCAATTCAAAGGGACCTTCTACCTTGCTTTCATGGAGTCCATAGGGTCGTTTGACCCCATTGACCCCACTGTGGGTCCGTCCCTGGTTGCTTGTTGATAATAAGTTATTTATAATAAGTATTTTGCTTCTAATAAGCTTGAATTAGGGATAATATTATTGAATGTTATTTGCTCTTTATTGAGGATTTAGGGTTGAATGCATTACCATTTTCTCAACCAAAAAAAAAAAAAAAAAAACCAACCTGGACCTGGAGCCAACCATTGCACCTCAGCGTTCTGCCTGGCTTGGCCTCTGATCACACAATCACTTTTTTTTATAAGTGAGGTTTAATAATGGTTACTCAAGCAATAACTTTTTCGGTACAAATGAACGAATGAAATAATTAGTAGAAAACTGCAAAACTACGGTAAGGAAGAAAGAAAGACGAGAAGAAGAGAGAAAGAAAAAGGGAGAGATTTTCAGAGTCATTCTCGGATGGGAATGACATTATTCAATTGATTATTTTTGAAACTTTTGTATAAATATGTATATATGTACAAGGACTTTCGCTAGCAATAGAATTGATGATTTCTCTATCCCTCTGTTTGGATAAAGGAATTGAAAATTACGTAGAATTCTAAACGATGGAATTTAGATTTCCATCATTTTAATTTCTGGCAATTGAAGATTTCATTGTTTGGAATTATATATGTTGAATTTTGTAAATGGCATGCCTATTTTGGTGGAAATTAAACTCAGAAATTTAATTCCCCAATTTTCACGTCTTTTTCCGCGCATTATTTAATAAATTCACCGCTTAAGTTGCCAAATAAGGGAGTTGTAAATTTCTCTATTTAAACTCCCAACATTTAGCTAAATTCCGAGTTATTTTCCCTCATTCAAATGAAGAGTATCTTCTGGAGATACAATAAAAACAGTTTGTATTAGGGTTTACAATAGATACAAACCAAAAATTATCAAAGTATAATGACTTTATGCTAGTACCGCTTTTACATAAAATCAGTCTATTGTTTGATACCACCATAGAAGTGCTTTTGTACACAAGTGCTTTTTATGTTATTTATAGCGTTTGGCTACCTAAACATCCAAAGGAATGCACTTATACTAAACAAATTTCTAAAGTCCCACATCGATAAACAGTTAATGCTTGTAAGGACTTACCACTTTGTTATCATCACACAATGCTTACAAGAGAAAATTTTTTTTTTTCTCTCTCTTGTTTAAATCGAACTGTTTTGATGTTGATTATTTTTATGGGAGCTTGTTGGTATGGCTGAAGCAGAGAAAAGTTGGATGAAATTAACAAATATTTAGATCTGAATTTCCCTGATTTGATGAGATGTGTGGTTGTGCCGATTCCATATGAACCCACTCACCCTAATCTTGATTGAGTGTGCACAGATTCTGCTTTTGGAATAATTGCAAATTAAGCAAGCCTCTTTGTTATACCAACAGAAGTTCAGGAATTAATTATATAAATATACATATATCTGGATACATATTCATAGAAATCATGTTAAGAAATCTGCGCCACGCTTTTGTGTTTGACTTACTCGCTGAAGTATGTTTTACTGTTTTATACGGGGAATAGTGGAAGGGGAGGTGATAATGCTTCAAGGTTGAGTGACGGTAAGGACAGGATACTTTCTAAAGAATGATGTTTGCCAAAATCCCACATTGGAGAAACACGCGATCATACAAATGCTTATAAGGAGTAACATAACAATTTATATTTTCGAGCCTAGTAACGTGGACTTATAACTAAGTAGTGATTGATTATTTGAGTTAAGCCTTGTCAGATGAAGTGTGATGCTCTTGGACTGTTCACTTCGGTGAAGTCGCAGTTTTTCCCTCTTTCCCTCTCTGTGAAAAACTGAAGAACACAATCCTCTCTTTTTGAATGAAAAGCAAACCCACAATTAGAAGGATCCAAATCTCCCAAATCGTATAGTCACTCGATTGTCATTAGCTCGTTGGGAGGCCTGCGATCTATGGTAACCTGGGTATTACGAAGAATGTCTCTTACCTAGCTGTTGCCCTGTTTTGATTCTATGGCTCAAGTGAAAGCCCCTTCTCTTTTTCATTCATCTGACAAGATTCCAGATGAAAGCAAAGTAGCATATCTCTCTGTTTGTAGCTAGAAGCCGCAGCAGCAGTTGTTCCTCGATTTTGGTAGAGATGGAGTCTCAAATACCAAAGAGTCTTCTCTAATGTCCACCACATTCTCTCAAGCTGACTGACTTCAGAGCTCCCGATTGATTTTGAAAGGTACCTTATGAATATTCAATATACTTAGTTGATTGTTGTTGGTGGGGGTGGAAAATTATGAAATGTAGGTAAAAGATCCTAAACTTAGGCTTAATGACATTAGGAGTAAGCATTTGGAGAGGATATTGGGGTAAGTTCTATAATTGGTGGTTTGAATTACATTTGTGTTCTTAGTTGAACATGTTGGTTCTAATGTTATTTTTTCTAGATTATTTCACAAGAGATGACATAACTATTATGAAATTTTGCTTGCGTTTTGTGTAATCGGAAGTTAGGCTATGCGTATTTGATGTCAATTTGGGCAATGTTGTGTAAGTGGAATGCATTGATATGTTGTGATGCAGTAATGACTGATTAATGAATTAATATTTGCTATGCAGTAATATAGAAGTGGATCAATAATATACGTAGATAAAATGTCCGGGGGCTCAGAGAGTGATGAATGTGCAACAGCTAATGGGAGGGTTTATATTCCTGAAGTAAGAAATGAGGAAACACCAGCAGTTGGGATGATGTTTGACTCGCTTGACCTCGTTTACAATTTCTATAATAGATATGCATTCTTAGCTGGCTTTGGTATTCGACTTCATTCCAGCTTTTTGGGGAAAAATAAGAAGGAGATTTTGAGGAAAGAATTTGTATGTTGCAAACAAGGTGCATACAGGAGGGATGAAACCCGGGAGAGAAAAAGACAACGGGGAATAAGTAGATGCAATTGCAAAGCTAAGATTGTGGTTGTGAAGACAAATGGGAGCAAGAAGTATACCATATCTCTTTTTGCAGAGGGACACAATCATAAGATGACACCCTCAGAAAGAATGCATTTATTGAGATCACACCGTCATATTTCAGATTCTACAAAAGTACTCACAAAACAGTTGGGTTCAGTTAATATTCCCATTCATCGGAAGGTAAGTATTTTTGAGGTGCAATCCGGAGGAATGGATAAAATTGGTTTTATCAAAAAAGATATCTACAATCTTGAATGTAGTGTGAATGGGAAGCTGAGGAACCACGATGTTGAACTAGTGACCGAGTATTTTATGGCTGAACAGAAAAAGAATGAGGCTTTTTATTTCAAGATTGAGGGAGATGGCCATGACAGGTTTAGTCGATGTTTTTGGGCAGATGCAACTTCTAGGCGGGCGTATGGGTTTTATGGAGATGTTGTTGTATTCGATACCACATTCAACACGAATCGATACGACTTGACATTTGCACCAATGTTGGGAGTTAATAACCATGGTCGGACAATTGTTTTAGCATTCGCATTTTTGAGCAAGGAAACGACTGAGTCGTTTGTTTGGATGTTTGAGGAGTTTAAGAAAGCCATGCCAGGTGGGGAACCTAAAACGATCATTACAGATCAAGATGCGGCAATGGCCATCGCGATTTCAATAGCCTTCCCGACTACATTTCATCGACTTTGCATATGGCACATCACATCAAAGTTCTCTGTTAAGTTACCACGTGACGCTTATAATGAGTATTGGCGTGAATTTCAGAAAGCCATATGGGATCCTGACAATAAGGATGAGTTTGATGCAAAATGGAATATTGTGGTTACAAAGGCTGGTTTGATTGACCATCCATGGCTAAGTTCAATGTTTGATTTAAGGGAATCTTGGGTTCCAGCCTACGCACGACAATTTTTTGCCGTTGGAATGTCAAGCAGCCAAAGAGCGGAAGGTTCTCATGGTTTTTTCAAGCAATACATATCAAGGAGAAATTCGTTGATGGATTTCATAATACAATTTGAGAGGGCACTTTCTCATCAACGTGAAAAAGAGTTAGTTGCTGATCACGTAGATGCATTTGAAGTGGCTCAATGTCTTCTACCGATGCCAATGAACAAACAAATGGCTACCTTGTACACAAGGACAATGTTTCAAAAGTTTGAGCAAGAACTAATAGAAAGTACAGCATGTTTCCTAGAGCTCAAAACAGAGGATGCTTTTAAAGTTGTCTTTAACGTGAGCGAAAGGAAAAATTGGGAAACAAGAGTGGCAGAAGTCGTATATGTCAAAGATTCTGGCCACGCATCGTGTAGCTGCCAAAGATTTGAATTTGTTGGAATTATTTGCAAGCACATCCTAGCATTGTTCAGAAGGGACCAGATTGAATATATGCCCGAAAAATATATTTTGAAGAGGTGGAAGAAAACTGCAAAATGTGGATTGGTGTCAGATGCAAATGGCAAAGAAATTAAAGACTGTGCAGATCCTGGCCTTCTAATAAAGCGGAGTACAATGTCTCGACTTGCTTCAGATGTGGTTGAGGATGCATTAATGAGTGAAGAAGGATGTGAGCTACTGTCAGAGACTCTAAAAAGTTTGCAGGTGAAGTTGAAGTTGCTGAAGGATGGACCAAGTAATAACGAAGTTGGAGGGTCCAGCTCTCAAACACAATATATGAAAGACCCTAAGAGAGTGAGGTGCAAAGGAAGGTCGAAAGGAGTAACGGGAGCAAAGGAAAAGGCAATGAAGCGAGGGATTAGACACTGTCGGGAGTGTGGACACATTGGTCATGATAGAAGACAATGCCCAGCCTTGAACACACCGTAAGATGCTAACACTATTTGTAATAGCATCTAAAATTTGAATAGGTAAAATTTTGATGTGCTTGTGTTTGATGTTTATGCAGGACATCACCGTCGAACAACAACGAATCAACTCCAATACATCGTAGTGACCCATTATTCGACGATTTTGACAGGATGCACGGACCAAGTGAATGATTTATATTTGTATTAGACGAAATGTGGTTGTTATGAAGATTAATGACATGTTATTGATGTTTAAAGATTCAGTTTTTGAATATTATTGTGTTTTTGTTCATGTCCTCCGATGAGCTCTTACTATGTCCAGTGGTAATTGAAATGAAAATTTGCTTGGTTTCATTCGTCCATGAAATTTGGAGACATGTTAATTTTACATCTTCTCCCTATTTATAAATTTTGTAAGACATTTGATAAAGTATGAAATTTTGAGTTATGTGAAGAAGCAATGACTTTTACCATGTAAAATGGCCAGTTTAGGGTGAATTATGCTTTAACAGAGATTCATTTTTCAAATCCTCAGGCTAATGCAGCATTTCCAGCAGTTACTCTGTTGTTTCCATAACCAGTAATCATTTCCAGCAGTAGCCACTTTTTCCAACTGGTTAATAAGGGCACGCTTTTGTACACTTTTGTAACTGAATGATACTTCAAGCACTTTGTTGGAACAGAGCAAATAGAAAGCAGCGTGTACAAAAGAAACATAACATTGCAGCCAATTACATTTCGATACTGAATGACAAATATTAAAGGGTACACTAACTTACATAAATACTCATAATTCCACACATAAAAGAACATTTGATTGCAAAACATATTATGTGCTCCCTCTTAGCAATACCACGATCTCCCCAACCAACTGAACAACGGTAGCCATAATCACTCGGTCGTACTCGTCAGCTTCTTCTTAGCAGGTCTCACATGCTTATGGCCACTCATATCCCTAGTGATATAGACCAAATAAATCTTCAGCAATATTTGGAATTTTATTATATATATATACCATAAACCATTCACTAAACAATGTATAGCACATGTTATGTTACTTATGACTCACGTGTCAGTTTTTTTTTGAACACATTACTACGCCAGCTCTTTAATGTAAATGGACATGATAAGGAGCATTTACTGATTCCCGCTTGCTGTGATATTGACTGCTTATTGAATAATATGTCCGTATTTTCAAAATATAATGTTACACATTATAACACATGATGACTTGCAATACATAGTCCCAATAATTATATATGAAGCAAATGAAACTGATATTTGTGTTATTTTAAATTAGATAATGACATTAAGGGAGTATATGTGCAATACCACGGTCACCCTCAACCAACTGAACAGCGGTAGCTGCAATCACTTACTCGGATCGGTCGGCTTCTTCCGAGCAGCTTTGACGTGGTTATGCTCATTCATGTCACCCCCATCGTCTAGTATCTCTCTCACAGCATCCGGGGACACATAGTTCCAATCATAACTTGTATGAGTTGTTGCCGCAAATGCTCGGAATTTGTCGAATCCTTCGTTGAATGCCAACTCCAGTTCACTATGGTGCTCTTCGCATCGCATATGGTTCATCAAACAACCTTTCATTTCATCATTCATTATTGTATCCAACTCCTCAGCTTTCAGCTTCCTTTTATGACTTAGCTTCAAGTACTTGTTCTTTTGGGAGAACGCTTTGTTCACTCTAATGTTAAGATCAGCCAAAATTGCCTCGTCTTCAACACATTTCTCGTGCCATGAATTGATCAGTCTGGAATTATAATCCAGCTTGGCATTGACTGCATGTATTGCCTCTAATGGATCATCGGAGTCCCCCTCACTCCCAAATGATGTTGAAAAAGGAAGGGGACGGCGAGTAGAATGTGGAAATAGAACCTGCGACTCCAATTTGTCATCTTCGATTGTATTGTTGGCGCCTGAAGAGGTTGACATGCTTGAATAATCCTCTTTGTTTTGGGAGGATGAGGATTGCATATGCAACTTCGTTTGAGAAAGGGAAGATAGGTTTATAGACCAACATACGAAAGCTTGTGTGTAGTGAACAGATGTACTTTTTGGCGGGAATTTTTTTAAAAGAGGTGTCAGGTTTTGCTTTTGAAGCATGTCAACCTCACACTCTCCTTACACCACTGATAGTGGTTGAGAGAAACTCAATGGAAGTGACATCTACTTAGTTAACTCAACCAAACTAGTTAGGATTAAACTTATATTGTATCAGACCAAAAATGAATTTATACATTGTCCACCAAATATTTTTGGCGGGAAGCCTTTTCTTGGTATTACTATCACCCCTTTCATATAAATTCTCCTCCCCCACAAAACTCACTCCTCCTCCGCCGAATCTGTCTCCATCTACTGATACTCTCTCAACCAAACAAACTCATTCCCCCCAAAGAATGGATTTACTAACCAAGTTTGATGTGAGCATAATAAACACCCCTCCAAACAAAGACCGCCTTCGACACGCAAGTGAGTCACCAGACAAGCAATGTCACATTCCTAGACAGAATGACCATTTTGTTGGAAGTTTTGAGTCTGAAAGAGTTGTTGGTTTTTGGAAGGAGAGGCATCTTCAACTTGTTGATGAAATCCAAAGGGCAAGGGCACGTTTGGAATTTGTTGAAGGCCAAATTGAAGATGACAAAAGGCAGGCCAATCTGGAATGGGCGAAGTTGCAGCGCATGAAGCGTAGACACAAACGACTTCGGAGTGTAGCTGTTCAAAAATACAAGAACTCATCTAATGCAGTGGAGTCAAAGAAGCGTGTGATGCAAGCTGGATTCGACTACTTCCGATCCTATGCAAAACTCGTCGTACCTGGTTTTGATTGGTCATCTATTACCGTTTCCGATGTCACCAAATATACTCAGCAAGGGAAGTAACCATTTTGGTTCTCGTGTTTGAGCAGAGGCAAATCAGTGGAATTGGACTTTTCGTTACACTCTGCTTCAAAGCTATTTTGATGCTAACTACTATGGAAGATTTAAACCTTAATATTTTGATGTCCTTAATTACAAAAACAGAAGATGCAAAGAGCCCATCTACTTCAGTCATATGTTGCTGCCATGTCCATTTGGTTTTGATCACGTTTCAGATTTGGACATGGTTGCATCATATGCAATGTTGCCTTTATTTATTATATGTTAGGACAAGGTTTATGGAAAACCTTTTGTGAGTGCGTTTGTGACAAGGTTATGGAATTATTATTTACCAGTTATATATTGTTTTTTTTACTGGTTCATCTCCTACTATTTCTTGCTTTCTTTATATTTTATGTTTGTGGAATCCCTCTAAAAGTTAACATATACTGTGAAAAAAATGCAGACTGAATATATAAACACTCATATAGACTAGGACAAATATTCATTAAGGGTTTTAAAATTGCAAGACGAATGTGAGGTTA